>NC_056746.1:487750584-488000303 GCF_019279795.1 Protopterus annectens | reverse complement strand
GAGTGGTGGAAGGAGGGACGTTGAGGATGGAATTGAATACGCAGGTCAATAATGTACTAAATTGTTCAATTTTAAATAATATGCAAGGTGATTTTAACGTATATAATTTTTCTTCACTGGAAGTTAATGCGTATTATTGTGATTTATTGTCCAAAGATTTAACTTTTGTTCCTATGAGAAATTTTGAAACTGCACATACATTACTGGATCTTTGATACTTTATAAGGAAATTGAATTTAAATGTGTTATTTAGAGGTGTAGAACATGTTAGTAACCCATTGCATATTTCGAGTACATATAATTTACCGTTACATCCCTCCATAGCAATGTTTGACAAGATATGTGAAGTTGATGTCTGGAATCTAGATAAAAATATTCATTTATCTAATTTGAATAAGGCTGAAACTGATGGTTTGAACAAATTAGGATATAATAGTGACATAAGAATTATAAAACCAGACAAAGGTGGTGGTGTTGTGATTATGGACACAGGTGATTTATAATGAGTGTATGATGAAAATTTTAATGAGTGATGCTTATAGTAACATTTCTTTAAATGAATTGAGACAAACAAGATTAGGAATTAATTGAATTATTTATTTAGTGAAGTTTCTTTGTCATTTGATAAGTTTAATTTTCTATCTGTTCACCACCCTGTTACCCCATATATTTTTGGGTTGCCTAAAATGCACAAATGTCTGATCCACCAATGCGTCCTAATTTTAATGGACAAGGTTCTATTACTTGCCCTTTAGCTAGATGTCTAGACATTAACTTAAAAATGCATGTGGCTGAAGAGACAATCATATGTAGGGATTTGTGGGATTTTTTGAAGAGAATTAACTTTGAATTCAATGAGAGTGGCTTCTTCGTAATTATTGATGTAAAAGACCTCTATTATTTCAATACCTCATGGCACAGGAGTTGAATGGGTTTGTGACTATTTACTTGTAAAAGGGATATCCCAACCCAGATTCAATGTGTACGATCAACTGTTTGATCTTGTTTTAAAAAACAATTGCATATTTTTTTAACAAAGAATTTTTTATTCAGGTGGTGGGTGTTGCAATGGGATCCCTTTGCAGTGGCCTTTATGCTAATATGGTTATGCTACAGTGGGGGAAGAGCTGTCTTTCAATCGCATTTTTTTTAGTTATTTTAAAATGTATGTTAGAGTTTTGGACAATATTTTCATCTTTTGGTTTGGACCAAGGGACCTTATTGATTTATATTAATTCAACACCCTTTAAATTCACCCATAACCTTGGTGAAGATGAAATTTCATACTTGGCTATTAGACTATTAAAGGATATACAAGAACATTTGTATCAGATATATACCGAAAGGAATCTTACTCCAATAGTTTTTTTTACATTTTGACAGTGCACACCCTTATAAACAGAAAAGAGCTTTAGTGAAGGTTCAGTTTGTGAGAGCAGCCTGTATGGGATCTTGATTTGACACTTTTCTGAATGAGTGTGATTTACTGAAAGAAATGTTTATAAAGAGAGTATCCCAGTGATTTAGTAAACAATGTAATGTTAGAGCTTGTTAACAAAAGAGAGGGTTTTTTTTTTCAAGCTATTTTAATGGTTGATGGTACACAATACAATAATATAGTGTGTGAAGTATGGACAAATGGTCTGTAATAATATACAGAACAATAGCTATAATATGGGGTCTAGATAAATCAGCGTCAGAAAACTACTACCGCTGTGCTTTTATTACCACATATAACTTTGGAAGTAATGATATATTAAGAATTTTAGGAAAAAAATGGATCATTTTATCCTCATGTAATGAAATTAGACCAGACCTATTGCAGTTTATAGAAAAGGTCAGTCCCTCAAAAATATACTTGAAAATAACACCCAAGTTAATAGTATTGGGGGTATGAGAAAATGCGAATCTTGCAAGTATTGCCAATGTATAATGGAAGGCATTAAATTTAACATTAATGGTATTAAAGTATCCTTAAAGAAAAAATGTAACACTGAAAGTGTTTATTGTGCTTTTTGTTGCAAATGTACTGGTTTTTATATTGGTAAAATGGAATGGAGGTTAAAGACGCGTATCTATGAGCACTTGAGGGACATCAAACTAAAAAAGGATACAAATGCTTTGTCAAGGCATTGTAATGAATGGCCAGATCACAGTTTTAAATTTACTGTTGTAGAACCTATGAAAGTGAACCCAAGGGGTGGACCATGGCCATTATATTTGGAAATTAATAAACCCTTATGGCAATTAAGAACAAATGCTACTCAGTGGCCAGGCCTGAATGATTCCATTTCATTTACTTGTTTATTGAAATTGAAGGCCCTAGATGGGTGATTTTGTTAAATGTTATTTCCAAAAGTCGAATATTTATAATATAAAAAGATGAAGCTGCAGTGAATTAATGGTGTTATCAACCATAACAATTTTTAAGAATTTTAAAAAACATAATGTTAATTCACATTTTGCATATTATTTATACATTGTATTTTAACATAGGTACTTATTCAACAGTAGGTGGATTGGACACTCTAAATTGGCCCTAGGTGTGAGTGTGTGCATGTGTGTGCCTTCTGTGGAAGGTTGGGCGCCGGGCTGGCAACTCGACACCGTAAAACTCCACTGCCAATCATGAGCGGACAGATGATTCGCTGTGGCGACCCCTAACCGGGAAAATCCGAAAGAAGCAATTCAACAGTTTAAGTATTTAATATGTTTATGTATTTATTCATTATAAATACATTTAGGTTTATTATGTTTTTTTAAAAATTTTTGACACCAGCATATATGAGTATTGTTGGTAATGAATTATATTTGTGCATTCTGATCCTCCAAAATGAATTGTGTGTATATATGACATACTCGCATATATATTTATTCATACATACATATATTTATTTATTTATTCATGTGTTTATTATTCACTCTTTACTGAATTTTTGTGAATAGGTTCTGTAGGCATGCGTGTGTGTATATGCACTTGTATAACCAAATACAAGTATATTAAACATATGCTTGTTTAAATTCACAGTAACTGGTTGTATTGCATAAACAGTATACACATACATGTTTTATTATTTTTATTTTTTTGACCGTGGGCGAACTGCATATCTCATTGAGTTACACCTTTAAATATTACACCTTACACTACATGAATTATTTAGTAGAAACAGAAAATGATTGGTGTATTGGTTTAAAATTTATTCAAGGATGTTATAAATGTTTTCAGTTGCTGGGCATGCTCTGTTCTTGAAAAAGTCTCCTACATAGGAGACAAAAGCGCTTGGATTTGATCTATTTGGATTAGTTATTTTTTTTCCTCTGTGTGTGTTTAATAAAGTACATTGAATTACATTATATGCCTAGTGGATCGGCTTTTTAACCACTGAAGCCGTTCTGGTTTATTTGTTTTTCGGGAACATACTCTTGCCACTCCCTTTAAATGGAGCTTTTCTTAATCACTTCTGTTGAGATTTCGTTTGTTTCATTTGCATATCACTTAACAGTACGGGTGGGTTGGGTATTCGTTTGTTTGTTGGTTTGCAGAAATTGTATCAGAATAGTATTGGGTATTCCAAGTTGTGAATATTTAAGTACCTCTTGGGTAGTAAGCTATTCTTGGAGATTCTTTGGGCAATATTATGGTGCTTGGTTGTAGGTTACAGTTAACTGCTTTACAGCCTGTGCCGTCAGACTTCATGATCAACTGTCCATGAAACAACTTATGTTAAGTGACTTTTGTATTCATGTCTTATTTTTAATTTTGACATCAGGAGCATTCCACTCCTTTAGAATTTTTGCAGTACTTTCTGAATCTGAGTGTTGTATGTAGTGTCTCCTTTTCTTTTAAAATGAGTTTTGAGGTCTGTCTGTAGACTTTGTATGTTATTATCTCATGAACTGCACATTGTGTTTTTCAGGCTTATCCTAGCCTAAAATTACCTTTTCATAGAGCGTTCCCAACAACATCCTTTTGTAGATTGTCACACATGCAAGTACAAATTTGTGTATTGCAGGTTAGGTTTTTGACCTCAGTGTTGCGATACTCTAGCATACCCTTCCCCCAGGCAAGGTTTCTGTTTTGAGATTACACTTTACTGGGCATATCAGTTTTCGCTCAACTACAGAAATATAATTGTCTTAAGCTTTGAGGTGAAACCTGTGGTAACAGTTCGGATAAGATGGTTGTGGTTCTGTAGGAAGATTTTGTTACAGTGATTGTGGTAGCTGAAGCCCACACCTGTGTAGCCTGTCCTGGAATACATTGTGAGCATTGTGTGTTGCATCTTCCTGCAGTGGTCAGTCTTTCCCTGAATTCATGTCTGTATCTTCCCCACCCCTAGGAAGTGAACATCTGTGGGATTCGCTTTGCTGTGTCTTTTTCCTTTGAAATTTTTGCTTGCATTCCAGCCAAGAAAAACTGTTCTTGCACTGGCACATGGTAAATGTTTATTTTAAAATTTTTCTTATGAGAAGGTTAGTGGCTTAGGTAAGATTTCTGCTTCACAGCTTCTTGATCAAGAGTTCAATCTCAACTTTTTCTGGTCAGTGTCATTTTGGAGTTTTGCATGTTCTTCCTCTTGCTTGCATGTTTTTGTGGGTACCCAAGTTTACTTGTCACTTCCTAAGCACCCAGATTGGCTACACAGTATTTTTTGTATGTGTTGTATTTACCCTTGTGGCCTTGGGGTATGGCTGTAATGGGTCTTAAGATGCACCAGTTCGCTTATCCCTTGGCAAAATTAAATTTAAATACAGGGAGATGCAAGACTGCTTGTGATTTTACTTTGAAGGAGCCTCCCCCACCCCAAGGAATTGTAACACAGGAGTGTTTGCCAGAACAGTAGATGCCAAAGACAACAATCCTTACTTGCCAAAAGAGGAGGGGAAAAACTTCATTGCAAAGCATTGCTGTGTAACAGCGTGGACAAGAGTATAGTCTGTCAAAACAGAGAACATTTCCCCGTTTATAGTCATTTGGTTCTGTACAGATTCTTCCTTTGTACCTATCAAAACAAGTTCACAACAGTGACTGTTAACTAATTTCGAACAATAATTTTGTGCAAGTTCTTTATAATTCGGAGTTAAATACAAGCTGGAAATAACATTTGCACTTTAGTTTCTTCTTAAGCCTCTTTCTTCCTTGCAGGTTTGGTGCTCTGTGTTATTTCACTCTAACTTCCAGATTGAAGCTGTTTTCACAGAGTACACTGACCTGAAAATACCTGAAGACATGTTGGTGTAGAAGTGCTTTGTTGCCCCTAAGGCTGCTTTTTGAACAGTCTCCATTCTCTAGTATTGTGTGACCATGGAGTTGGTATCTCTGTGTTGGGGGGGGGGGGGGTTTGAGGGTCATACCTCTGAGACTCTGTTTTATTTGTAGTTACCTTTAACTTTGTTTCCTATTCTGCTGTGCTGCTGTTTTTAATTTTTGTGCTCATTTTCCTTCTGGTTGATCCCTGCAAGCCCCCCCCCCCCCGCTTTATACAATGACCATAATGTAGGTTGTTTGGGCAGTTGTAGGTGAGTTTGCAGATATAACGTTTCCACTTTTTGTTTACATGTTCACCTTATATGCATATTGAAGGCATTGTTTCTTTTCCAGGTGTTGTGCATTCACAGACAGGTTTGGGCACACTTTAAGGATGCTAATTGTAGCAACACTTAATCCTAATAGTGTTGGGGGGGATATTTTGACTACAAAAAGTTGCTATTTTCCCCTCTTCTGTGACTTTTTTCAAAGTTTAATTTCTTATTCTATCATTAAACATTTGTTTGGAGGAGTTAGCAATTCTATGTGCTGTGCATATGCACACTTGGCAGATACAGCTAGAATGGGGGTTGAGGAATGCGGTATTCTGCTTTGTAAAACAGTTCCCTTGCTCGGTTTGAACAAGACATTAGTGTTAATAACATTGTGCTGCAATTTATTGCAGTACCTCCACATGCAGTACATTGTGTGATAACCCAAAAATACTTTTCCTGATTGGCTTTAGCAGGATTTGAAACTGGGTAATTAATTGCCTGTCATTACTACTCAGTCCACCTCCTCAGTGTGTTTAACCACTGTGGCAGAGTTCTGCAAGGCTATTACAAAGGAAGGGATTGTGTGAAGGAATTTCCATTGCATGACTATTGCCTGGCCAATACATATGGACTTAAGTGTGTATTTAACTCTAGGCTTTTTCAGTTCTGCATCTACCCATCACCACCAGATCACGTTTTATGTAAGCCTTCATGGACTCCCTTGTACCTGTAAACCATTGACACCTCCTTGGGTGTCACACCCATAGACCTTCATGGATTATCCCTGGGTTTTTCACTGAAAGAAGAAGATTGCTTAGGTAAGGTAACATGCATAATAGCTCTGTAAAGAAAAATATCTCAGTCTCAACCATGGTCAGCTTTGCCAGTCCATGCTACTGACACCTGGTGGAAAAGTAGAGCAGTCTGTTAAGGTGAATTGTTTCACGTTCTCTTGCAGGCATATTGCAAATCTTTGTGGTGTGGAGCATTTCCGGCAATTTTTTTTTTTATATAAAAAGAGCATGTTAGTTCTATAGAAAGGTATGCCTGTGTTCTGATATTAAAGAAGAGTGTTCCAAGTTTCCACTTTCAGTTTGTGCTTTGCACTCTTTGCAGTCCGATTGCTGTGCTTTTAAGTAAAGTTCAGCTGTATGCCTTCTTTTTTAATGAGAGTCCTTGGATGTAAGTGGTTTGTTTGAATTGATGCATGATTTACTTATCAATTCTGAGGACTATACCAATGTCATGCAGGAAATTTTGTTTAATGTTGAAAATTACTCCCAAGTTTCCAAAAAACAAATACACATTTCTTATCAATGTATTGATAGCTTTTTATATGAATATGCATTAGATCAAAGAATTTCCAAGGAGGTTTATGATTTTCTAATTCACATTCCAAAGTATTGGTTATGTTTGGGATACCAAAAGTACATGAGTATCATGGCTCCTCCATTTAGGCCAATAGTTGCAGCTGAAGGTTCTAAAACTCGCAATTTAGCTGTCTATATAGACAATGATAAAGCATATTGTGGAGGGGGTACCACATTTGGTTAAAGATTCATGGGGACTTCTGGGGCAGTAAAATCAGAATTATCGTTCCCAGGAGTTACTTTTTTGACTATTGATGTCCAGGATCTTTTTTCCTGTATTCCCAAACAAGAAGGTTTAGCGATATTTGAGGATGTACTTTTTTACGTGTTCCCATCTACAGCATAATCAGGTTACCATGCTATGTGAAATCATGTGTTTAAGAGAAAAAATTTTAAAACGTACTGTTATTTGTCTTTTTCCTGTTCTTGCAAAGTGAACATGGTATTTGTTGGGATATGCTTATCAAAGATGGGCCTCATCTGTGAACAAAATGCAGCATTGCTTATGAACCTGAATAATAACTGTTTTCTGCATTTCAGAATAAAGAGATTTATTTATAGCTTGGTGAAGCCTGGGATAAGGACGCACATCCGAGTAAGAGTTAATTTACTGAAACAGGCTGTGTGTCCTGGAAAATTTGAGCTACTATTGTTGAACTGAACATTCTGTACTAACTGTTGGTTTGAGGTGATTTGTGATAAACATGTTTATCCTATATGTTTTTCATAGCCAACTGTCAACGGTCAGAAATGTAACAAAAAGTTGTTTTGCTTGCAGTATAAAAGTTGATGTCAGTAAACAAGTTGACCAGAGGAGATCATCTTGGCCAACATGCTGTGTAATCTGGTTAGCTGCTAATAAAGAAGTTTTTCATCACCTGAGGCAGATGCGACTTGTTTGAATTTTTCGTCTGACATTTTGATCCTTCGGACCGGAAACCTCTACGAAGATACAGATCAGACCGACAGAGAGACGAGACCGAAAAACCTGTGCAAGTGAGGGTTTCTTATCTTAAGATTCCTTGACTGAAAGCCCTCCGACTGATTTGTCGTTGAAAGGAGGCCGGTCGCTCTCTGATCCCTATCTGAGGGACGGTTTCTGAATGAAAAGGGGAAACGGAGTCTCATCTTGTTCAGGTAGGATGAAAAATAAATTTTCTTTTAATTTAATTTAACCTTGTTGACAAGGGTTTTATTTTTAGTTAAGGGTGGGTAGGATTACTTAAGATTCTTTTGTTAGGATCACCCGTTAAGATAGCCCCATTTTATAATAAGCCCTGTAAAATAACTTTGATACAGTCCTAAAATAAGAAATCTAGGGAAACATGGGTTCGAGTTGCTGCAAGTGTGAGAGTGATGCCTGTTTAAATGTTGATGCTAAGTATATGAAAGGTTTAAACAAAAATAATGTTAAATTTTTGAAAAAGTAGAAGTCCAGATATGATTTTGATGGTACATTGAATAAGAATGCCTGTGCAAAATTGGTTAGAGATTTGAAAAGAGATGTGGGAACTAGAACTAAAAAGCAAAGACCATTGGGATTTCCCCAAGCACAAAAATGGTTAGAAGAAGCAAATAAACAAGCTACAAAAGAAAAACAGTGCCAGGAAAAAGAAAAAATAAATCAAAAGGGATCACTGGTGTCAGGTGGAAAAGTAGCTTTATTTTTAGATAAGGAGGATGAGCATACAGTTTGTGCGGTACAAAGGCAGGCAACTGCCCCACCGTATGGGGAAATTGCTGCTGCACTGCAGAACCTCCTCAATATCAGTCTGAAGATGTGGGATCTGTACAGCAGGGTGGGTTATTGGCTGCTCAAGGAAGCGTTGTGACCCCTCCAATTTACCCGCAAATTCCCGTAGTACCCAAGGTTGCTTTGCAACAGGTAGACCAACCTATGCAGTTAAGGTCAGGACCAGCAGGGCAAGGACGTTGGGCCATTAAACTTTCTGACTACTCAGAAGCCCTTCCCTTAATACAAGTTGCAAACCCACAAGCAGGGGATGTTGGACAAGAGCCAACTATTTTAGTTTATCGTCCCTGGGCTAGAGAGGATATAAAACGAGCTACAGATGGTATTCCTCATCCCAAGGTTAATTTTCAAAAGTTTTCTGACGGCATAGTTGGTATGCGTTTAAGTTGTCATCTAAATGGTTTTGAGGTAAAACAAGTAGTGCGACAAATCCTGGGTCCAGATTGGCACTTAGTTTGTGGTACATGGACATGTAAGGCAGATGACGGCACTACATTAAAGCATAATTCTGGGGTGTTAGACACGCGAGTCACTGATATGTTAAAGAGAATTTCTGATAAGTGGCGTCCAAGCGCAGATTGGACAGTAATAAATCAGTGCATCCAAAATGATGATGAATCTGTAGATCACTATATTGTAAGATTGACAGAAGTGTTCAATAACCATTGCGGAATGATGATTCCGCAGGATCAGACCAATGATGGTCCGTATGAACAGCAATTGAAAAATGCTTTTCTTAAGGGTTGTAGGGCTCTGATAAGTAGATTTTATAACTAAGCATATGGCAGATCATAGAACATGTAGACTGCAACCTTTGTTTGAATATGCACGGCATGCTGAGCGACATTTCAATTTAAAAAAGAAAGTACAAGTGTTAGCAGTAGGGGATGATGGTGGTATATTCTTGGTACAGGACCAAAGGGGGCAAGGGCGCCATGTTGGCTTAAAAAAACGTGAGGGCCCAAAATGGGACACGTTAAATAAACCGGATGGACATTCAGAGGAATATGAGGGGAGGTTAAAATGTGGAGAATGTTTTAAGTGCGGTAGACGTGGGCACTTCACTGCCGACTGTGAAGAGTGGCAACTTCCCCCACAGCTTATGAACAAGGGCTCCGCATGACTGATAGTAAAGGAAGGCGCCAAATTCATTATTGTGATTATTGTAGAGAAGAAAAAAGCGAGTGATTGTGATGATGATGAGGCAGACACACTCTGCGATGAATGTCAGAACAGTCGGAAGGACGGGATTGTGACTGTGAAGTCATAAACCTGGCAAATTTGGGTATTGCTATGCATCTAGATCAAAAACCCATGATAGAGTTTTTGGTTGAGGGACAGAAAGTGGAATTTTTGTGTGATTCGGGTGCATCGCGTACACTTTTGGGTCCAGCAGTTCTGCCCCTGAACTGCGAGACGGACGAGTTTGTCCTTGTGAAAGCAGCAAACGGGAAAATCTATAAGGAACCACTGTCACATCCTCTATTGTTCACAGATCCGCAAACAAACCAAACTGTTAGGTGTAGGGTAATTATATCGAAAGTTTGTCCAGTTAATTTGCTGGGAAGAGATTTGATGCATTCGTTTGGAATAGCGGCAATTCCCACACCTAAAGGCATTGAGGCGAAAAGGTTAGCGGATGGCTTGGTGGTACAGGGAGTACAAGACTTGTAGACTTGTTTTACTGGTATAGCCAGGACTTTATTTCAAACGGGCCGGGGAGGGTTGATACAGATTTGATCAACCTAGCTTTAAGTAAATCTAGGAGCGGGTCACCGCAGGTTGCATTGTACAATGTTCTACAGAAAGGCCCCTGGTCCGGATAGAGTTTGAAAAATAATTCTTTAAGCACAAACGTGCAAGGATAATTTTGAATGATATGTTTTGGGATACGCAAGGTAATACAGTAGTGACCTGTACTTTGACTAAGGAAATGAGTTCTTTATATCGCTCAGGTTATAGCCCACATATTTCAATTACTAAAGCGGTGGGGATACATTGGGTAGATTTGGCGAAAAAGGTAAGGAATTGGGACACAATGTCCGAAAGTCAATTGAAAGATCAACAGATCCAGGTACAAAGATTAAATTGGGTGACTTGGGCACAACCAAGTGTGCACCTCAGGGATGACAAAACAGTAATGGCATGACAAATCCTTCTAACCCAAGAGGAAGATAGTGCGTTAAGTGCCTTACATGTAGATTTATGGTCAAAAGGTAAAGGGGATGTATGACTGAAAACAGCAGGTGGAGTTTGTACAACTCCAAAGTCAGGTTTTAGACCTCGTAAGCACCAATACCCGCTAAGTAAACAAGCAGAGGAAGGAGTTAAGCCAGTCATTGAGCAGCTAAAACGGGTAGGAATTCTTGTTGAATGTCCAGATTCGCCCTGCAATACTCTGTTTCCTGTAAAGAAACCGGATGGGTCATGGAGATTGGTTCAGGATTTACAAGCAGTTAATTCGGCTGTGATCCCAAGAGCACCGGTGGTCCCTGACCCCTATACATTACTTAATGATTTACTACCTCAGCACAGATATTTTTCTGTCATAGATATAAGCAATGCTTTTTTTCTCCATACCACTACATAAGGAGAGTAGATTTTGGTTTGCATTCACTTATCAAGGTAAAAGATCCACCTACACCAGATTGCCACAGGGTTATTGTGAGAGTCCGACAATATTGGCACAAGAAATGGCTGCAAATTTAGCTGTTTGTTCCCCCAAAGGGAAGCCAGGTTCTGTTGTATGTAGATGATATTTTGTTGGCCTCACCCACGCAGGAAAGTTGTAAAAGGAATACCCTTGCCTTTAGTTTTTTAGCTGAGCAAGGACATAAGGTGAATAAAGAAAAATTACAATTGTGGAAAGCACAAGTAAAGTACTTGGGTTATTTAATTTCGCAGGCAGGTAGACAATTGGAGAACAAAAGAAAACAAGCAATTCTTGAGGCACCTGTGCCCACAACTAAGCAGGAGATGATGTCCTTTTTAGGTGCGACAAATTTTTGTAGAAGTTGGATCCCTAACTATGCTGTGGAAGTAGGGCCATTGACCGCACTAATCTAGGACACTCCCATGGCAGCTAAAAATGATATACAGTGGACAAATACGGCAATACAGGCATTTAATAGAATTAAGCAATTGATAGCAGGATCCTCTGTTCTGAACTATTCTAAGCCGTTTATACAAATGGTTGATTGTAAGGGAGGATATATGACTTTGGTTCTGGTACAAGTACATGGGGATAAACAGAGACCGATAGCTTTCTACTCCTCCAGATTAGATCCTGTTGCAAGGGCATTGCCATATTGTGTTTAAGCTGTAGTGGCAGCCGCCATGGCAGTACAAGCCTCAGCATCATTAGTTTTGTTTCACCCATTGCAATTGCGGGTTCCACATTCAGTTGCTACTATACTTTTGCAAGATAAGATAACCTTTTTATCTCCTAGTCGACATTTGTCATGTATGATAGTGCTGCTGACAGCCTCATATGACCATAGAAAGATGTACTACTCTTAATCCGGTGACACTTTTGCTGACTCCAGAAGAAGGTACTCCACACGTTTGTTTAGAGAGCATTCATGACAAAGTACTTCCCCGACCAGATTTAATGGATATTCCATTGGTAGATTCTGATCTCGTTGTGTTTGTAGACGGATCAGCAAAGAAGGACACTGTAGGAAAAACACTAGTAGGGTATGCAGTCACCACAGAAACTGAAGTTTTGGAGGCAAAAAGATTGTCAAACATTTATTCTGCACAGGCAGCTGAGTTGGTGGTTTTGACTCAAGCTTGTACCTTAGGGGAGGGTAAAAAAGTGACAATTTATACAGATAGTCAATATGCTTTCTCCACTGTACATGTTTTCGCTCAACAATGGAAGAATAGGGGAATGGTTACTGTGACAGGCAAACCAATAAATCACAGAGATTTAATTTTACAGTTGTTAGATGCAGTGCAACTACCACTTCAGATAGTGATATGTAAATGTTCTGCATATACCAACAGAAAAGATCCTGTCCCCAGGGGAAATGCCCATGCTGATATGGCTGCAAAAGAGGCAGCTCAAGAAAATGATTTGCTTTTGTATGACAATGATTTAGAGCCCGGACACCTCTTAGACTTAGAGACACTAAAAGTAATGCAAACATTGACAACACAGAAGGAAAAATGTTGTTGGGTAAAATATGGTATCACTCAACAGGATGGGTTGTATAAGGCATCAGATGGCAAAATGGTATTACCCTCAAACCGTTTTAGGTATGCGGCATTGGTTAGCCATGGACCTGCCCATGTAGGGAGTACAGATGATGATTCAAATAGTGTCTAAGGTGTTTTGGTGTAAGGGGTTTTCAACTTATGCAAAGCAATTCTGTTTATCTTGTTTATTATGTGCAAAGTATCATGCTCAGGGGGGAGTTAAAAAGTCTCAGCAGGCATTCCCCACCCCTCCATATCCATTCCACACACTCTGCATGGACTTTATTGAATTGACACCCTCGGAGGGAAAACTGTTCTGTTTAGTCATTATTGATGCTTTTTCTAAATGGGTAGAAGCTTTTCCAGTAAAGCACCTGAATGCACAAACAGTAGCAAAGCTTTTGACTACAGAAATAATTCCCCGATTTGGTTTACCAAGACGCATTTACAGTGATAATGGGTCTCATTTTGTTAACCAGATTGTTCAGAAGTTGGGTCAAGTGTTTCAAATTGATCTTAAATATCATTGTGCTTACCATCCCCAATCAGCTGGACTGGTGGAAAGACACAACGGTGTCTTGAAGAGTAAGCTCTGCAAACTGATGGCAGAAACACACAGATCATGGACTTGCGTGCCTTCCTTTGGCACTCCTGTATATGCGAATCTCACCTTCCTACAAAGGACTTACACCATTTGAACTTTAGTTTGGGAGACAATATTACGTCCCGCAGTGGCAAAGATTGTTGCCAGCGGAACGTGAGGGGGGTGAGGATCTAGCGGATTATATGAAGAAGCTACTAAATGTCAAATCTCTTGTAACCAGTTACTCCTTTGCAGATTCCAGAGGTGAAGCCTTGTTAAGCGTGGCACCCGGGGACTGGGTGTGGATCCGAATTGTGAAGAGAAAGAATTGGTCATCCCCCAGGTGGGAAGGCCCATACCAAGTACTAATCTCGACACCTATGGCTATATAGATCGCTGAGAGGACTTCGTGGATTCATATCACCCACTGCAAAAAAAAACTCAAGGCTCTTCCTTCTACCATTGATGTTGGTCAAACTCCACCAGACCTCTGAGCGCAAAGTCTGGCTACAAAGGGGGATTAGCCCAATAGGGGTTAGTTCGTCTCAAACCCAGTGAAGAACCCAACGGCGCGAGGTAGTCCTTAGGGAGGATGGCCATGATGTCCTTCAAGGATGCATCTGCAGTCCTAACAAATGGGTTGTACTGGCCTCAGGCAGTCCTTCGGTCGGCCGGATTCCAAAGTCTGGGTCTGGCCTCGGCTGATTTCGCACTTCACCTGACGTCATAGCTGCAGTTCAGTGGGTATAAAGGCATCAGCCGACGCCATTTTCCTCAGTCTTTCTTGCTGCGTGGCGCCCGAAGCAGAAGCTGTTCGCAAGTGCCGGTCGGTCAGAACCAGAGATTGCTTACCGAAGACTTCTAAAAAGCTAAGTACCCCTTTGGGGACTCTTTCTTGCCTCAGCCGATGTCAGAAAAAGTGAATAACTGTTTAACTTGTGGGAAACAAATACCTCATAAAGATTTCCACTCTTACTGCCTACCTTGTTTAGGCCCAGACCACGACGTAGCAGCTTGTCTAGCCTGTGCTTCCTTCAACCGACGGACACTTAGACGTCGGTCGGAGTTTGCAGAGGAGTTTTTCGGCCCCGCTTTTGCTTATATCATGCCGTCGGAGACTCCAACTTCACATTTAGCTAAAAGCGTAGGAAAAGGACCGACACTCGCGCCCGGTTTCGCCGAAACCGCGTTAAGCTTCTATCAAGTGTCTCGGTTTCGGCTGAAACCGAGTCAGCGGTTCTTCCTTCGGCCGAAAGCATGCCTCCTTCTACCGAGGCCTCTTCCAGCATGGCTGAATCTGCTACGGAAAATCCACCAGCTCTTACAGTTTCTCAGGATTTATCAGATACTATTCCCTTAGATGTATCTACTCCTGCACGTGGAGCTGCTAGGCCCCCTGCATCCATGTCTATTAAGGCTTTTGCCAGGGCTAATCTTCAAAGGCCGTTCCTGCTAAAACCCCCTCTCACAGGCCTAGCTCTAGTACTCAAGTGCTTAGTCTAGCAGAGGATCTCATTTCTTTGATCAGGGGAACCCAGTCTCACCCTGACAGGGCCTCTCACCCACCTCCAGAGAAGAGGCCTAGAGTAGAGCCCCCTGAGCCAGTTTCTTCAGATTACTCCTCTGATGATTCAGAAAATACAAATCCTCCAGAAGGCCCTTATTCTCCATATGAGGACTCTGATGCAGAGGATTCCATACCTTCTGCCTCTCCTCCTGAGGAATTTTCTTTTGGGGAAACCTTGCATGCTATGAGGGAACAATTTTAATGGCAGGGCCAGGATTTTTCAGACTCTAGGAAAAGGCTTAGGACCTTTTTACATTTGCCACAGCATAGGCCTTTAGCTATTCCTCCAGTACTTACAGTTGTGGATGATGCATTTAATGATGCTTGTACTGCCCCTGACTCACTGCCTCCGGCCCCTGCTAAGCCCGACAGATACTACAGGGTTCCGGACACACATTATCATTTGTATAAGGCTCCTATTGCAGATCCTGAAACCATTTCACAGGGTCCCAAAGCTGTAGCAGCTGCCTCTGCCAAAACCCCCACCCCTCTGAAAGAGAATCTAGGGCATTGGAGAGATGGGGTAAAAAAAGTTTATACTTCTGCTACTCTTTCGGCTAGGGCCTTAAACTGTCAATTCCACATGATTCAGTATCAGGGATTTCTGTTAGATCAGCTCACTAAAAAACTGTCCTCGCCTGAGCCTTTAGACCGTAAGTCCCTTCAGGATTTGGTGCATAACACTCAGCAGGTCAGTAATCATTCCTTAAAATGCGGCTATGATGCACTGGAGGCTTCCTTTTAGATCAGCTATGACTGGTATAGTGATCAGAAGGCATGCATGGTTAAAAGAGCAATCCTTACCAGACCATGTAAAGTCAAAGCTTCTAGATGCTCCCATGGAAAAGCACAGTTTGTTTGGTTCCCCTGCACAGCAAGTGTTGAAGAAGGTGGAAGAAAAAGCTAAATCTGTCCAGACAGTCAAGGATTTCTTACAGGTCCAGCCTCCGAGGTTTAGTAGGAACTGGCCTTCCAAGAATTGGTCCTTTCCAGACACCACCAGAGCACAGAGAAGCAGAAATAGACGTCCTAGAGGCAGAGGTCAATCCAGAGGTGCCTACAGGGGACGTCAGTGGCAGCCTAACAGCCAGAGAACTCCTCCCACAGATCCAGCCACTACCACTTCCACAGGACAATCACAGTGACTTGGCTCTGATACCGCCTACCAGGGAACAACTGGGAGCACCCTTGGGCGGAAAGCTAGCCTTTTCAGTAAATTGGCATTACATTACAAGAGACAAATGGATTTTACAGACAATAGACAAAGGCTACAGGTTTCACTTCCATACTCTTCCAAGGAAGAGAGGAATGCCAAACTTACCTCCAAACCAAAGGACAAACGCTCTACAGCAAATAGACCACTTACTAAGGATGAGAGCTATAGAAAAGGTACCGGCTATGGAACAAGGACAAGGATTTTATTCAAGGCTTTTCCTGGTACCAAGAAAGGAAAACCAATGGAGACCTATCCTCGATCTGTCCGCTCTAAACACATCTCATTGTTCCAAAATTCAAAATGCTGACCCTACAGCAACTTCTTCCCATGCTGGGCAAGGAGTCTTGGCTGGTGACTCTGGATCTCAAGGGTGCATACCTGCACGTCCCCATACGACCAAATTGCAGAAGATACCTCAGATTTCTTGCAGGATCAGAGCATTATCAATTCTCAGCATTGCCTTTTGGCTTATCTACTGCGCCCAGAGTATTCACGAAATGCCTGGCATCAGTAATTGCTCATTGCAGGCTTCAGGGAATTCAAATTTATCCATACCTGGACGACTGCCTGTTACAAGCGGACAGCAAAGACAAATTAACAAAAGATTTGAAAAAGGTTATTCACCTGCTGCAAGCCCTGGGATACACAGTCAACACAAAAAAGTCAAGGCTGATACCATCCCAAAGGATAACCTTCTTGGGTGCAGAACTGGACACATCAAACCAGATGGCATTCCTCACAGCAGAAAAACAGAAGCAGCTACCACTCTATTTCATGGCATTGACAACGCAGAACCAGCTTACAGCAAGGAAAACCCTGCAAGCCCTGGGTTACATGGCATCCTGCATAATATTAATTCCACATGCCAGACTACATATGAGGAAGTTGCAATGGTACCTGAGGAATTTATGGTCTCAACACAAGCACAGCCTAGAAACCCAAATTCCAATAATTCCATGCCTGAAGCAAGAATTCCAGTGGTGGGCCCAGGCCTGTCAATTGAACAAAGGACTGCCCTTCCACAGGCCTCACCCAAGCCAGACTATCACCACGGACGCCTTAGACCTCGGTTGGGGGGCACACATGGTGGACAAGTGCATACAAGGCTTTATGGACTCAAGACCAGATGAACCTACACATAAATCAAAAAGAGATGCTGGCAGTAAAACAGGCAATTCAGACATTCAGACCATTTCTTCAACAGGGTCATTTGCTGATAAGGACGGACAACACCACAGTTATGTGGTATATCAACAAACAGGGAGGCACACATTCATATCCTCTATGCCAGATGGCAATGGACCTCTGGAATGTGGCCCTGAGCCTCAACATTCAGCTCCAGGCCATATTTGTGCCAGGAAAAGAAAATATACTAGCAGACATCTTAAGCAGAACCACCACGGATGCCCACGAATGGATGCTACATCCAGACATCTTCAAAACCATCACAAGGAAATGGGGACTGCCAGCAATAGACCTGTTCGCATCCCCACACAACCACCAATTGAAAAAATTCTGCACAAGGACATACCACCCACTTGCTTGGAAGGTGGACTCCCTATCCTTCAGTTGGGAAAACCTGACGGCATATGCATTCCCACCTCTTCCTTTGATGCACAAAGTGCTACTGAAGATCAAAGAAGATCACCCGAGGATCATCTTGATAGCTCCAGACTGGCCAAGGCAACATTGGTACCCGCTACTGAGGAGTATGTCCCGGGAACCCGCATGGCCTCTTCCCCTACTACCTCTACTGCTAACACAGAACAACTTCAAAATCCTGCATCCAAGCTTGAAAACACTGCAGCGAGCTGCTTGGAACATTACATAAGGCAAAATAACCCAGATTTATCTCAAAGGGTTAAAGACATTATCTTGGAGGCTCGCAGACCCACAACAAGGAAAACTTATTCAGCAAAATGGAAAAGATATCTCATCTGGAGTGCAACAAAAGGAGTAGATGCATCATTGGCAAACATAGCTAACATCCTGGAATACTTAGCAGAGCTTTTCCACAATGGCCTGTCTTACTCCTCCATTAAGATTCATGCATCAGCAATTTCAGCAGAATACAACATGGATCCTCCAGTCTTTTCTCAACCTCTACTCAGGCAGTTTCTCAGAGGAATTAAAAATGTAAAGCCACCAAGGAAACCACCATTGCCTACATGGGACTTGAACTTTGTGTTAGAAAAGTTGACACTCCCCCCTTTTGAACCAGCAGCAACAGCAGAATTACAGTACTTATCTTGGAAAACTGCATTCCTGCTTGCAATCACTTCGGCTAGAAGGGTTTCTGAATTACAGGCATTAATGGCAGTACAGCCCTTCCTTATCTTCCATCAGGATAGAGTGTCCATGAGAACTAATCCTACCTTTATGCCAAAGGTGGTCTCCAGGGTATCATTAAACCAAGCAATAACACCTACCAACATTCTTCCCCAACCCGCAGAACAGGGGTGAAAGATTGCTGCATACCTTGGATGTACACAGATAATTGCACTACTACCTGGACAGAACCAAGAACAATAGAAAAACTGACCAGCTTCTGGTAGCATATGCAACAGGAATGGAAGGAAAAGCAATTTCAAAACAAACAATCTCAAAATGGATAGGAAATTGCATTAGATTTTGTTACTCTTTTCATGGAAAGGCAACTCCAGAAAACATCAGACCTCACTCCACAAGGGCTGCAGCCACTACTACAGCTTTCTTACGAGGAGTGGCTACCAAAGACATTTTAGAGGCTGCTACTTGGAGCTCCGTGCATACATTTGCCAAGCATTATAATCTACCTTTATACTCCAGATCCCGAGCAGGTTTTGCCACTGCTGTTTTGCAAGGGATCTTAACTACACCATAAACTCTTAGTACCTCCTTAGTGCCTCCTCCCCCAGTTTGGCTATGGTATTCTACCCATTTATTAGGACTGCAGATGCATCCTTGAAGGCCATAGTACAGTTTTGTACCTACCATAAATGTAGATGTCCGAGAGGTATGCATCTGCAGTCAGGATTACCCACCCTCCTTCCCCTCTGTGGTACTCCTAGGGTATTTGCCCATCTTGTAGCTAGCTGGGGGAATCTATTATGGTGTATTTGTTTGTATATATGTATATACATGTTTATTTCTATTTGCTCTCTATTGTTTGGAAACATTTGCATTTATCCAAATTTAGCCTTCCTAGAGGGCACCTGGCATCTGGGGCAAGAAACACTGAGGAAAATGGCATCGGCTGATGCCTTTATACCCGCTGAACTGCAGCTATGACGTCGGGTGAAGTGCAACATCAGCCGAGGCCAGACCCAGACTTTGGAATCCGGCCGACCGAAGGGCTGCCTGAGGCCAGGACAACCCATTTGTTAGGACTGCAGATGCATACCTCTCGGACATCTACATTTATGGTAGGTACAAAACTGTACTTTCATCTGGTACTTGAACTGTCACATGATGATGATTTTGGTGGCAAAAGTAAATATGTCCATACGAGAAGGAACAGTTGCAAGAGAAAAAGGAATGGTGGTGCTGCAAGCGCAAACAGGTGTTACTGGTAAAACTTTGTGAAGGAATTTTGGACTGTTCTAAATGGAACAATAATTTCTTGACTCGTGCAAAATATTTGTGCAATAGAGACTGTATGTCCTGGTCAAATGTTTGGTGGTCAAATGTTTGGTGGTCAACAGATGTGAATGGATGGGAAACAAGTGGTGCAGTGATACCAGAGAAAGATAAAAGCAGGCAACAAAGAATAAAAATTGTGCATTCCCAAGGTACCAAAGTAATTACTATAACCATTGTGTCACCACAAGAAAGTGATTCAGGAGTTTATGGAATCGGAGTGTCCCTTCCAACTAGAACTGATCCTTTGGGGACCCTCCAACTTAAAGTACAAAGCCTTAAGAATGCGACAAGTAAAGCATATTTTGCCTTCACAGAAGAACAACAATTGTTACACGAGACTGTATTCGTACACCATAATGAATGGTTATCTTGGGTTAGATATAGTACCCGAGAAGCACATCGTGAGAACTGTATTTCTTGTGCTGAAGGTAAACAGCAACTAGCGACAGTCCCATTGGTGCAAGATGAAGGTAACTTAACGTGTCTGTTGAAATTATTCTTCAACAAAACTGAAGATAAATGCAAAGATGAAACTCAGCGTTTTCCGGTCATAAGCAAAGTTGATAAACCGCCTGCAGCGATTTCCTATCCAGGTTCGTATATGTGCATTTCCAGAGATGGCACAGGGAAGAATTATGGCAATGTGGGACAGAACTATTGCAATGTTACTGTGAATGGCAATGAGAATCCATTTCTGGAGAACCAAACTCATAGTTTAGCAGACGTATAGGTTCATAGGTTCATACTAGGCCGTCTGCCCTAGGGCATTTATAAGCCTAGCCAGAATGTGTTTGGCTTTCGCCACCCATTTTAAATTTATTTTGCTTGCCCTTTTTCGAGGTTAGTATACTGTGCCTCTAACAGTGACACAGAAGTGATACCCGGGGTAAACCTACGATCTCCGATCCACTCATCAAGATTCCTCTTGAAGAGAGTCAATGAGGGACTCTGCCTAACCTGGACTGGGATTTTATTCCAGAGTGAAGGGAGCCTCTGGGTTATGAATCTGTCCCTCCAGCATGTCCTATTTATTTCAGTGCTGAGGTTCAAGTCTCTCGAGCGTAGCTCGATGGGATTTGGATTTTCTGAGGTGCAGCATGTCCATTAATTCCGGGTTGGACATGGCTTTATACGTCAGGCACAGATTGCCTCTGAAAAGGTGGTATGCCACTGAGTAGAGCTGGAGTTTCTTTAACCGGGCAGCATATGGCATCTGTTTGAGCCCTTTGATCCTCTTGGTGAGGTACTTTTGGGGTCTTTCCAGTTGCTGCAGGTGTCTGGTAAGGTACATCCCAAAAGGGGCATTGTACTCAATTATGGGCCTGATGAGGGATGAGTAAAGAGGCACGATGACGTCCCCTGATATAGATGTGAATCCCTTCATGATTAGGTGGGCTATATAAAATGTTTTTCTAACCACTTTGGCCACGTGGTTGTCAAATGAGAGATTGCTATCAACTTGGGTCCCCAGGTCCCTAATTACTTCTTCTGTACTTAATGGATTACCACCTATGTGGTAATTTGTGGGCACTTTGTTTTTGCCAAAGGGGATGACTATACACTTTTTGGCATTTAGTTTGAGGCCATGGCTCTGGCACCAGTTGTCTGTTTCTATGAGGCCCTTTTGGAGGATGCTTGTGTCGGCTGGAGAGTCGATTATGGCGCCCAGTTTGCAGTCATCTGCGAACTTGGTCAGCCGCAGCCCTTCCGTGTTGGCCTGTACCTCTGGGAAATATATACGGAACAAGAGAGGTAACAGGACTGAGCCTTGTGGGACACCACTTGTAACTGGTTTGGAGTCTGACATGGCTCCAGCAATTCTAACCATGTGGGGTTCTGTCCTTGAGCCAATTTGCAATCCATCTAGTGACATAGGGGTTTATATTTAAGCTGGTGAGCTTCTCTATAATGCCCGAGTGAGGTATTGTATCGAAGGCTTTTGCGAGGTCCAGGTAGGCTGTGTGGACCACCTTCCCCTTGTCAATGGCCTTGGTGACGGTTTCAAAGAAATCAACCAGGTTTAAGAGGCAGGATCTGCCCTTAAAGCCGAACTGGGTAGGATCCAGTGTTTGTAGGTCCCCAATATCTTTATTTATGAGGTCCATGATGATCCTTTCCATAGCTTTGCAGACCAAGCTAGTCAGGCTTATGGGGCGATAGTTTCCAGGATCCGTTGAGGCACCACCTTTATGGAGAGGGACCACTGTTGCTGTACGCCACTCTTTGGGCACATATCCTGTAGTAAGGCTGAGATTGAACAGTAGTTTTATGTTTGGGTTTAGCTCTTCTTGGAGTTCATGTAGGATGCAGCCCGGGACACCGTCTGGTCCCATTGATGCTGTGTTTTTTGCTTTGGAGAGGGTGGCTCTTACCTGAGCATCTGAGATGTCAGGGGCAGCACTCTGCTGGGATAGATATTTGCCCTTTTGGTGGGGAGGGGGGGGGAGTTTGTGCTGAACCTGTCAGCTAGGATGTTGGCAATGTCTGTGGGTTCGGTGTATTTCTTTGTCATTTTGGACTAATTCTGAGCATATCTGGGAATTACCACCCAGGTTCCTAACATAACTAAAGAAAGCCTTGTGATTATCCCTAGTGTCCTGTGCAATTTTTCTCTCGAAGCTGGCCTTAGACAATTTTATGTGTGCCCGTAGTTTTTTGCTAATACTGATCAGTGATGCCTTCCCTTTTTGGGATTTTGCTCCATCATTTAGTAGCTTCCTCTTTCTATTGTATAGTTTGTTTATGGCTGGGGTCCACCAGACAGGACGTCTGCCTTTGGAGGATTTGGTCTTGGTTTTATTTGGGATTGCATGATCCATGCATTCCTGAAGGTGTTCATAGAATGCGTTTATAAAGGATTTTGTGGTCTGGGCCGTATTTTCCACAGGCTCGGGGGCTTTGAAGGATTCCACCTCAGTTTTGAGGAGTGTGAAATTTGCTTTAGAGAAGTTTTTCACTGTGGTTTTCTGGGCAGGGGGTGGGATCGGGATGTGAATATCCATTGAGATTAGTTTATGGTCTGATCTTGCCAGTGAGGGATACACTTCTGGTCTGGAGCATAGAGTCCCCATGTTGGTGATGATCAGGTCCAGTATGTTTTCCCCTCTTGTGGGAGTGGTATCAAGTTGTTCCATAGCATTTGAGTTTATAAATTCTAGGAAACTTTGGGCTAGGGTGTTGGAGCTAGAGTAATGCTCCCAGTCTATGTTTGGGTAGTTGAAGTCGCCCAGTATAATAGTGTTTGGAGAGACCTTCATATTTTCCAGTGTTCTCAGGAAGGCCGAGTGGGGTTCCTGGGTTTGGGAGGGTGGTCTGTAGCAGGCTATAAACTGGAAGGCAGTTTTACCCACTGTTAGTTGCACATGGATAGTCTCTGATGCTTCGTGCTTTGCCACCAACCTGGAGGTGTGGGTATCTTTGAATATCGATACTCCCCCTCCTTTTGTGGTTCGGTCCAAGTTTTGGGGCCGAAAAGCATGGTATGAGGTATAACCTGGTAGTGCTGGGGTGCTCTCGGGAGCCCTGAACCAGGTTTCTGTTACTGCACAGATATCTATGTTCTCCATGCTAAAGAGAGTTTCGAGTGCGTGCATCTTGAGGTTTAGACTTCTGGCGTTGAGTAGCATTACTCTTAGTTTCTTATCCCTTGTGATACCTATGGAGGTGGGTTTGTCTTTTGAGCCTTGCCTAAAAAAGGCACTATGGGGGTAGCAAGAGCCTTTGCCAATATCTGAAAGCCCAGGGGTGACAGATGCAAGCCGCCCCTAGCGAAGCATTGTGGCTTGTCGAGCATATCATCCCAAGCTGACAGGCATTGGATCCCCTTTGAATGACACCAATACTTAAGCCAATTGTTGAAATTGATCATCTTGTCTTCATATTATGGCATCATTCTTGGTGAGGGTAAGATGCTACTCAAGGTCAGGGTCATGCCGGCCTGGGCTACATGCTCAGAGTGCTCCTTTATGTCTCTTTTCATGTAGTCCAGGGAGGTGCGTCTCAGGTCATTCACACCAGCATGGACACTGACTGAGTCATATTTGTACTTGCCTTGGAGTGACCTGAGTGCTTGTGTTATGTGGCGGATCCTAGCGCCCGACAGGCTGCTCACCGTGACCCTCTCCTTGTTCAGCCTGGTGAGCGGGACGTCAGTGAGCCTGAGATAGTCACCTATTACAAGTGTATCAGGTGTGTTTATTCTTAAGGGCTGTGACTGTTCGGCACACTGGCTTTGTGAGATATGTGTTGCACGTGTTTTGTTTTGGGGTAGCCGCTGCTTGGGTGTCTGCTTTGGAGGTCTCTGCTGCTTCGGCAGATCTTTATTTAGAGCCTCCGAGTATGTTTTTGTGTGATTGTGTTTGGTTTGCTGTCGTGGTAGGTCTATGTGAGACTGGAATTGTAGTGAGTGTGGTTACCTTCTCCTCCTGACTGGTTATGCCAGTACTGAGTTGAGAGAGCTTAGCCTCCAGTTTGGCTATATGGTTGCATCTCTCACATGTGTTGGAATTTGTTGGGAGGAGGAGAGGGTTGTCTGTGTACATGAGGCAGTTGTAACATTGCCTCAAGATTCCCAGATTCACCAGCTGGACCGGAGAGGAGATTGACAACTCACCTTTGGACATGCTAGAATAATATTGGGAATTCCTTAATAATTGAAAACCAGGGCCAGTGGGGAGTGAGGGTGTAGTGCATTTAATTTTTAGTGCCGACTTGTATAATTGCTTTAGTGAGCAAGTGCCAGGTAACTTAAGTGCAATGTGTTACAGGTAACTTAAATGCAAAAACGACAAACAGTAACTTTCTTTCAAGTGAAACAAGGAAATAAGTACAGTAAGCAATGCAGATATCACTAGTGATCCACAGAAGCGCTGAGAAGCCACGTATTAGGTGGAATTAGCGTCCAGGAAATAACAAGCAAACAAACAACAAGCATATAAACAAAGCTAGATTCAGCAGGCCTGGATCTAGTCTATGCTACAGCAAACAAGGTGTACTAATTTCAGTAAGATACAGTTCAAATATTCAGGCACTATAAACCTTTAACCAGAAATTCCCAGCTCAGAAGGGCAGAGTCCAGCCTCTTCTCCCACAAGAGTGCAGACCACAAACCTTCTTAATGTAAAATAACTGGCCTGAAGCCCAAGTGCTTAAACTGGAACTAATACAATTTAAGAATAACAGACACTGGGCTCTCAATCAGCAGTTCCCAACTTAGAATGGTGGTACCACGTATGGTGGTTATGTAGAGACAACAAACTCAGATCAAGGCTTACGATTCCCTGGAAGGGAACTTGTGCACTTGTAAAGTTAATTCTGCCATTCTACATTTTCCCAGTTCCAGCAAGCAGTTTCGTAAGAGAACCTGAAATAAAGGTGAAGTGGTTGAGTAGGAGAAAGAGAGGCACCGAAGCAATCTTTCGATAACTGTCTACATCGATAGCATTGGCGTACCAAGAGGCGTACCTGATGAATACAAAGCAATAAACCAAATAGCAGCTGGTTTTACATTCATCTTTGTCTGGATTCAACCTAATAAGAATGTGGACTGGATCAACTGCATTTACTATAACCAGGAGCGTTTTGTGAACTATACCAAAGATGCATTGAAAGGAATTGCTGAATAACTGGAGGCCACTTCGCAGGTGGCATGGCAGAATCAAATTGCGTTGGATATGCTCCTGGCCAAAGAAGGAGGAGTTTGCAAGATGTTTGGGACTTTCTGTTGTACATATATTCCAAACAATACTGCGCCTGATGAAAGTATCACTCGAGCTTTGAAAGGTTTGGAAATGTTATCTGAAGAATTGGCAGAGAACTCTGGGGTAAGTAATGCCTTTACAGACTTTCTACAAGCGTGGTTTGGAAAATGGAGTCATCTCATCAGCAGTTTCCTGGTGTCCATTGTAGTCGCTGTGACTATCATGGTGGTATGTGGTTGCTGTTGTATACCCTGTATCAGAGGTCTTCTACAAAGACTGGTTGATACTGCTGTTACAAAGACGATGTACCAGCAATTGCAACAGACTGGTGAAAGTGAATACATTGAAATGTGACTTTTTGCAAATGTTTTTGAAGTTTAAAAGTTTGTCTTGCCAATGAAGTAATGTAGGCAAAGAAAAACTTAGTTTTTACCATATATTGCTGAAATAAAAGACAAAAGTGTTTTCAGGGGGGAAATGTTAAGAGAAAAAGTTTTAAAACATACTGTTATTTGTCTTTTTCCTGTTCTTGCAAAGTGAACATGTTATTTGTTGGGATATGCCTATCAAAGATGGGCCTCATCTGTGAACAAAATGCAGCATTGCTTATGAACCTGAATAATAACTGTTATCTGCATTTCAGAATAAAGAGATTTGGTTATAACTTGGTGAAGCCTGGGATAAGGACGCACAGCCGAGTAAGAGTTAATTTACTGAAGCAGGCTGTGTATCCTGGAAAATTTGAGCTACCATTGTTGAACTGAACATTCTGTACTACTTGAACGTTCTGTACTAACTGTTAGTTTGAGGTGATTTGTGATAAACATGTTTGTCCTATGTTTTTCATAGCCAACTGTCAGAAATGTAACAAAAAGTTGTTTTGCTTGCAGTATAAAAGTTGATGTCCGTAAACAAGTTGACCAGAGGAGATCATCTTAGCCAACATGCTGTGTAATCTGGTTAGCTGCTAATAAAGAAGTTTTTCATCACCTGAGGCAGATGCGACTCATTTGAATTTTTCTTCTGACATCATGGCCCTCATTCTTGAAAATAATTACATTTTTTTTGAGGGGTAATATTTTCAGAAGTTAAAGGGTGTAGCTATGGTGGCCGTTTGTGCCCCCGTTTATGCTAACCTAGTTTTATTGGGTTGGGAAAGGGAATATGTTTTCAAAAGTGAATATTTCTCAGAGATTCTCTCCTATAACAGGTTTTTGGATGATATTTTTATTTTATGGAGAGGTAAAAAAGACTCTATACTTGCTTTCATTGAGTATTGGAACAGTACCACCACTTTTTTAAAATTTACCTTAGAGTGTCATGATGAGGAAATAAATTATCTGGATACAAAGATAGTAAAAGGAAAAGAAGGTTTTATTTCTCAAGTATATTGTAAGAAAACCTTCTGCAATAGCTATTTACATTAGAACAGCCATCATGCATTGTTTCAGAAGAAAGGCATCATTAAAGGTCAGGCTATTAGGATAGCCAGGATGACTTCCCAAAACGAGAATGTAAAAGAAATTTATACATCTGAAGGAAATTTATTGATGTCATTCTGAGAGAAGTTTTAGATGAATGGGGTAAAAAATATATACAGCTTTTAGGTAGGGGGTTAACAAAAGCCTCCAGGTAGGTGTAGATGGTGGGACAAATATTGATTTCCAACAAGCCTGTGTGATTCAATATAGTCCCCTATACAATGGGGTTAAGAATATTCTTAATAAAAACTGGAGCATTTTCAAAGCTAACAATGAGGTGTACCAAGTTTTGGGTGAAAAACCCACTTTTTCTACCAAAACAAGACCTAATTTAAAGTTGGTTTTAGAAAGGAAAATTAGTAATGGTGGAGCTAACAACCTAAATAGTACCAGACCCTGTGGTAGATGTTCTTATTGCTATTACATTCTACAGGGTACCTCTATTACCTTGGCTAATGGAAATAGTAATACTTTGTTTTTCAGGAAAGGAAACTGTTTTTCCAGCAAACTAGTATATCTTGCGAAATGTAATACCTGCATTTCATTTTATGTTGGAAAGACTGAGAGGCTTCTTAAATCCAGAATATATGAGCATCTATATGATGTAAAAAAATTAAGAGAAACTAATGTCCTGTTTAGACATAGTTTACAGTGTGAAGGTTTTTCTGGGTTTAATTTTGCCATTCTGGATATTGTGCAAGTAGATTCAAGAGGAGGGGATTGGCAAAATGTATTGTGTAAAAAAGAGCTGTTCTGGCAGTTAAGGTTGGCTGCAAATGTACACCCAGGGTTAAATGATTACTTGACTATCCTGCCAGTATTAAAAGAAAAAGCGGGGCAAGTCTAAGTCCCTTCATTTGCTTTATTGTTTTACTAATATGACAGTTAATAACATTGACCTAATGTTTTTTCCTACTCTGATTATTTTGAATATTAATATTCATGATTTATGCTAATTTAATGGGTTTAATTGGCTGTTCTTTAACCAATTATGGTTGTTTAAAACCTATTAAAACTGCTGTTTAAAAAAACGGCCTTTGTTCTGATGGTCAACTGTGTTTGATGAAAGCGCTTAACTGATTTTTTACACAGTAAAACAGACTGGAGACTGACTACCAGGGTGCTTATTTTTTTGGTTTCTTTTTTTGGTAAGCACTTTTACAACACTTTACTGGTTGCGTGATTTACTTATCTTGAATAATTTTCTTGCTTTATATCTCAATTAATTGGGCACTTTGTTTCAAGTTTGTAATTATTGTTAATGTGGTTTCACTCTACTTTTTGCATATATTTTAATACTGTGATGACTAGGATATTTTTCTTAACCTCAAAACATTTCAGATATGGTGCTCCAGGTGTGGAGTTTACTGGTTTACACAAGGACACAGCTACTGTCATGCAGATGCACTTTTTACCTGGACAGGTAAATATATATATATTTTTTTTAATTTTTAATGCGCACAATTTCTGTAAGCCTCCTATTTCTTTGTATTTGGAAATTTGTAGAGAGATGCTGTAGAAATATGACCGAGAACTGTATAGTTAGACACTCATGTCTGTGTACTGAAATTCATACCATTGCATTCCCAAGAGAAAGTAGTGCCACTGTGGGATCACTGCTGGGCTGTAATCACTTTTGATACATTAGCAAGGAGAAGCTCCTTTTCTGTGCTGTAACGTTGGATCTGCAGACCACGTCTGTCAGTGTAGCATTTAAGCTGTTGTGAGAACACCTGTGATGTGATACCAGAGAGGCATATTCATTCAGTTGTTGTGTCTTTCGGCTTTTCCCGGTTAGGAGTCGCCACAGCAGAACTCCGGTCCGCTAATAATCGGAGGTTGATTTTTACGTGCTGAGTTGCCAGCCCTAACGCACAATCTTCAACGAAGGTATGCCCATTCACGCATGTCTCCACGCAGAAGACACTCTAGTTGAGAGTTGAACCGGTCCGTGTCTTACTGTGAGGCGACTACGCTACTGCAGCACCACCAGCACGGATTTCATTCAGTACCACATGTAAACTATTCTGAGATCACCTGTCATGTACAAGAGTCCCACATCCCCATCAGTGTTGGTTTTAAGCAGTTATGAAAGTCTGATGTGCCAGACTGGCAACTCTCTATTGGTGCCAGTTAAAAAAAATTATTGTAATATCACCTGTTATACTAAGCTGGCACTTTTCTATCGGTGCCATTTATCAGCTGTTATGAGATCGCATGTGATACAGCCGAATACTATGTTAACATCATTGACAATTGTGAAAGATCACCTAGGATGTAGCACAGGACTGGCATGTCATCAGTGTGAGTTTTACATGGTTTTGAGTGCCTGTAATGTACCAGACTAGAACCTTTGCACCAGTTCCATCTGCAAACTGTCTTGGAGATCCCCTGTAATGTCTACAACTGCCGCTTGTAAACCGCTTTGCAATTTCACCTGTGTTTTTTCTGGCCTCAAGGACATAAAATGGCATTACTTTTAAACTGCACTGCATTGATGCAATAAAATCTTACACCATTTCTTTCTACTGCTGTTTTTTTAGATAACTAGCATAACTCATCTGGAATTTGGCCGTAAATCGGTTCATTAAAAGATGAACCCTGTAAAAGTCTCTGAATAATGCTGTGAAAACTGCAAGCTTGTTAGTTTCCCTTTTTGAGTTTCTGTTTAGGATACTTTATAAAATGTTTACATTTTTGCATTTGAGATGGCAAAAAATTAATTGCATAGAACATTGGAAGTTCTATTGTTCCAGTCTCTTCCACCATTTTCAGTCAAAGCTGTGAAGTTTCCCAAGCTTGAAGTACAGCAGATGGGTTTGCATCATGGGTTCATAAATAAAATCCATTCCGTAAAGATCAGACAGGAATGGGAATTGATTTGATATAGTTTGCAATCCCAAAGCACGTGCCTATAAACAAAAACTGGAAGTGTAGGTCAGAACCATTAAAGACATAATGTTAAAAGTTTATCTTTGAAGAAATCACAACTGTACCTCTAGTTTTAACAGTGTTTTATAGTGTACACTGTTGTAAATATATGAAAGTACTGTTGAGCAGTGGGTGAGAACATCTAGTGGGGGGGAATGTGATGATCTCTACATTTTGTACTGCTGTACTGAAGATAGTAAACCACCATAGAGTAGATAATGTGAATTTCAAAATGACATAAAACCTGCGGAATGTGCATAGAAGTGTGTATTTCTAAACAAAATGCTTATTTTTAAGCAAGTGTAACAAAAGTCAGTCAGTGTTGTACATACAACACTGTAGAATGCTGCTGTAAAGCATTCAGAAGAGTGTAGTTAATTTTTTTTTTTTTTTCCGGGGAAGTGAGCTCCCACTGCACTCCGCACCCCCTGCTTTAATTCTTCTAAATCTGAAGTCTCTTGCATCCAAATTCATGGAACTTTGGAGAACAGAGAATACTTTCTGTAGAAAAATCAGAATTCTGAAAGGTGGTGTAGGGGAATGCACAGGGTATTCATTTGCAAAATTCCTTAATTTGAATATAGTATAATATTAGACATTTACATTAGTTTGGCTTGATATTTGTTGGCTGTACTTGAGTTTTATATAGCATTTTGGGATTCTGAGTGTTGAATTTGGCATTTAATATTTCCCAACAGCTACCACATTTCCCTTTGCAGCACATCTGTGCCAAATTTTAATTCAGCAGAGCTTATTACTTTCCTGAAATTAAACAATTTTAAAGAAATATATAATATTGTTTACAACACTTTTGGCAACAATAAAAAAAATACTGGAAGATATCCTGCATTGGATATCTATAAGTTCCGCAAGAAATACTACTACTAGGCGAAGTGAATGTCAATTAATTGGACATAAACTCTCTCCTTTCGGCTTTTCCCATTAGGGGTCACCACAGCGGATCATCTATTTCCATTTCTTCCTGTCCTCTGAATCTTGCTCTCACACCAACCACCTGCATGTCCTCACCTCATCTTAGGCCTTCCTCTTTTCCTCTTACCTGGCAGCTTCACCCTTAGCATTCTTTTCCTAATATACCCAGCATCCCTCATCAGCACATGTATAAACCAACGCAATCTTGCCTCTCTGGCTTTGTCTCTAAACCAACCAACCTGGGCTGACCCTCTCATATACTTATTCCTAATCCTGTCTACCCTCGTCACACCTAGTGCAAATCTTAACATCTTTAACTCTGCCACATCCAACTCTAACTCCTGCCTTTTTGTCAATGCCACTGTCTCCAACCCATGTAACATAGCTGGTCTCACTACCCTCTTGTAGACCTTCCCTTTCACTCTTACTGGTACTAGTCTGTCATAAATCACTCCTGACACTGTTCTCCACCCTGTCTGTACTGTCTTCTTCACCTCTCTTCCACACTCGCCATTGCTCTGAACTGTTGATCCCAAGTATTGAAACTCATCTACCTTTGCCACCTCTACTCCCTGCATCCTCACCATTCTTCTAGCCTCCCTCTAATTCACACACATATATTCTGTCTTAGTCCTGCTGACCTTCATTTCTCTTCTCTAGAGCATATCTCCACCTCTCCTGGGTCTCCTCAACCTGTTCCCTACTCTCACTACGTATCACAATGTCATCTGCAAACATCATAGTCCATGGGGACTCCTGTCTGATCTCATCTGTCAACCTGTCCATCACCACTGCAAATAAGAAAGGGCTCAGAGCTGATACTTGATGTAATTCCACCTCCACCTTAAATGCATCTGTCACTCCCACTGCAGATCTCATTGCTGCCACACTACCCCTGTACATATTCTGTACTACTCTTACATACTTCTCTGCCACTCTAGACTTCCTCATACTATACCACAACTCCTCTCTAGGCACCCTGTCATATGCTTTCTCTAAGTTCACAAAGACACAATGTAACTCCTTCTGACCTTCTATGTACTTCAACATTCTCAGAACAAACATCGCATCTGTAGTGCTCTTTCCCAGCATGAAACCGTACTGCTAATCACTAATCATCACCTCCCTTCTTAACCTAGCTTCTGCTACTCTTTCTCCCATAATTTCATGCTGACACTGCAATTTTATCCCTCTGTAGTTACTACAGCTCTGCATATCACCCTTATTCTTAAAAATCAGTACCAAAACACTTTCTCCACTCCTCAGGCATCCTCTCACCTTCCAAGATTTCATTTAATTATCTGGTTAAAAATTCCACTGCCATTTCTCCTAAACACCTCCAAGCTTCCACAGGTATGTCATCTAGACCAACAGCCTTTCCATTCTTCATCCTCTTCATTGCTAGCCTTACTTCTTCCTTGCTAATCCTTTGCACTTCCTGATTCACTATCCCCACATCATCCAACTTCTCTCTCTCTCTCATTCTCTTCATTCATCAGCCCGTCAAAGTACTCTTCCCATCTGCTCAACACACTCTCTCCTCGCTTGTGAGTACGTTTCCCTCATTATCCTTTATCACCCTGCTGCACATCTTTCCTAGCTCAGTCCCTCTGTCTAGGCATTCGGTACAGGTCCTTTTCTCCCTCCTTAGTGTCCATCCTTTCATACAACTCTCCACATGCCTTATCCTTAACCTTTGCCACTTCTCTCTTTGCCATGCACCTAGTCTCCTTATACGCATGTCTACTTTCTTCATCTCTCTGACAATCCCACTTCATCTTTGCCAACCTTTCTCTGTATACTCTCCTGTACTTCCTCATTCCAACACCAGGTCTCCTTGTCCTCCTTCCTCTGTCTAAATGTCACACCAAGCACCTTTCTAGCAGTCTCCCTTACTAGCTCTGCTGTAGTTACCCAGCTGTTCGGTAACTCTTCCTTGCCACCCAGTGCCTGTCTTAACTCTTCTCTGACCTCCACCTCACAATCGCCCTTTTTCAATTTCCACCATTTGATCCTTGGTGCTGCCCTCACACTTCTCCTTGTTCATTCAAAGTTCCTACCCTCACTACCACACGCCTAACCTTTCTCCTCTTCCTGCATTCGGGCATGCTTTCCCCTCTTCTCCTTTGGCCAACAGTAGCCCAATTTCCACCAGTACCCCATTGGCTAACAGTACTGGTGGCGGTCATTGTTAACCTGGGCCTCGACTGATCCAGTATGTAAATCTGTATTGTTTTCCGCATATCTCATTTGGCAAATGTTTCATGCCGGATGCCCTTCCTGAAGCAACCCTCCCCATTTATCCGGGCTTGGGACCAGCACGAAGGAATGCACTGGCTTGTGCATCCCCAGTGGATGGGTTAATTGGGCATAAACTCTAATTTCCCTATATCTAGCATGAATTTTTGTTTTCATAGAATTAGTTAATAGCCCCACACATTATAGCAAGACATTAAATATCCTATTGGACATGGATCCTGGTATCGGACCCTAGCAAATACACCACCTCTGATACAACATTTGACTGTTTCACTGGCCATCTTCCAATCTGTGCAACCAGACATCTCTTGCATAAACTTAAATAGCATGTTTATAAAAGAGCATACAACCTTTCCACGTTTAACCCAGAAATATTCATTACTAATGTATCGTCTATTAATTGGAACTTTATAAAATCTTCCCCTTAGATGACGCTGTAAATGAATTAAAGTAGAACTTTCCTGAATTTTCTAAATAGCCTTGCACCTTCTAAAAGAAATTAAAAACAAATATTGCAATTTGGCTCTTCGAAAAGAGTAGAATGCTAATGAAGGACAGAGAAATATCATGGAAAGAATGGCAAAAGTATAAAATGCCATAATATTTTTAAACTTCAGAATGTTTTGCAGTTGTACTAAAAAGCAAATTTAATGAAGACAAAAAAACTATACTGTAATAACTTTCATAATAAACACAGCCCTAAAATTCCTGACTGCCATTAAAGAAATCTTGAATCCCAGATATAAATTCAACCTTAATCCCCTCTCCCAATAAATCATCACTCAAAACTGCAATACAGTTTAACTTCATTCATAGATGGTATAGCATATCTAACCAAGGATTCCCCATTCTTTAATCCTAATCCCTTGCTCAGCAGCCACTTATCACCACATTCGCCTTCACCTTCAGACATGTGCCCATGTCCTATGTAAAACTACTTTTAAACGCAAACCATGCTCTAATTCAGCTGATTATCTTCCAAGCAAATACTTTGTAACAGCAGCACCTACCCTGTTTCAATCTATGTAAATAGGTCCATCCAGGAATCCCACTATCCCTCTCTCAGGAAAGTCACACACATCCCTCTGTACGGAGGAGGGAATTCAGCATACATTACTAACCTTAGATCTATAGCAATCTTACCTCATCTCCTCCAAAAAAAACTTCAAATGTTGTCAAAAACAATTGCTAAACTATTTCCTCCGTGAAGTACTATCCCCCACACAACATGGCTTCAGTCCTTTCTGTATTACTATCACCACAGTAGATACTGTCAAAGCATGACATAACTGCAGGCTATTCTCCTCATTTTTAGTCTTGTCACAGCAAACCTCTACTTAAATTGCCCTTAAGTCTCTCTCAGCCCCCCTTCTATGGTTCAAAAGCTATCTATCCATTAGGTATCAGTCAGTAAAATGACACTTCATCTCTCCATACCTCCCAGTCACCACCAGTGTACCATAAGACTGTATCCTTGATTCCCTGTTTAATATTCTCACCAGCACCCTCTATACATCCACACAACATGCCTCCCTAATACAGTATGCAGATGACTCCACACTCATTTACACATCTGACATGGCCAAAAAAAAAAATACTCTGGAAGCTTTAACAGCAGCAAACATGGTTTTGTAACTCCCAATTCATGCTCAACACTTAAAAAAAAAAAAAAAAAAAAAAAAAAAAAAATTCCCTAAATTCCTCTCCCATGAAAAAACAAAATTTAAAGTCCACCTCCTTGATAATACAACCATTGAAGTCATTTCTCATAGCAAATTATTAGGGATGATGGTGGATAAGTTCAGTCTGTATATACAAAATTGAGCAAGAAAAAAATCCTCAAACTAGGAATGCTTTATAGAGCCAAAAACCTTTTATTAGCACAACTAAAGCTACACTTGCCACTACTCATCTCCTCCCCACACATTATGGCGCTCCCATCCTTGCTAACCCTCATGCATCACAAAAATCAAAACTTGAACAATGCTATAACAAAGTTGCTAAATTTGTAGCAAATATCCCTTTCAGAATCCACCACTGTATAGCACTAAAAAGCCTAAATTTCGTTAGAACTACCCCATCTACTAACAGACAGCTTCTTACCACATGTAAAATTATCCAGAATCGGTCCGCTTGTCCAGCACTAAACATTCTACACAACTATGTTCCTAGTCTATCATGATCCAGTGACCAAAAATTCGTCTGTCCACAAACCTATCATATCTGCTGGGGATTGTCTGTACTTGTACCATGCTGCTAAGGCCTGGAATTTCCTTATCTCTATCCTTCAGGTCAGAGCCCTTCCTCCCATCCTTCAAAACCATTCTGAAAGACTTCCTAGCAGAAAGCTGGCCCTGCTCTTCCTCAACACCAGGATAAACGGTATCCTTAAATATGAACGAATACCTATTCATTCCTTACATCTCCTTACTCTCCCTTCTTCAAGCACTTCCTTTCTTCTGTCGGTCTCTGTCCCTTGGCTTTCTCTCTAAATGTACTGTAAGCCTACTTTTCTTTTTTTGTGTTGCAGTTCCTGTTTGTATTGTACTAATTTATCTTTTATTTTGTTATACACTGCAGTTTATTTGTTAAATCATGATCATGTAACTTGTATCTATTCATAACTAATGTTTTCATCTTGTATTTAATTTGGTATAATTATCTGTTTTTATTTAAGACTGTAAAATTGTTAAAATGTTGTATAATACTTTGGAGCTTTTCTTCCTGGGCCTTCCTTGAAAAAGGGCTTCTTACACAGCTGGACTTTCATGGTAATCAGAGGTTAATAAACTGGAGCAAAGGAATGCCTCATGTCAGAAATGCAGAGACCCATGGAAGGTATTCAACCTGCCAAGGGGAAGAACGATGCACAGCTCTGGGAATGTGGCTGGATGTCACACTTTACCCGCAGCAGAAACCCCATCTGTTATGACTGCAATGGTCACTGTGAGCATCCTAGTTTACTGTAATAAGTACGCAAAAATTCACAATGCATCACAAATGTAGCACATCACATAAAGAAACATTAACTGTAGTAATGTTGTTCCTTTGAATACACTGCTTTTGTTTTTTCCTGCTCAATGGGACTCTCACAGTAAAAGGTATCAAGCAACTTGAAAACAAAATGAAAGGGCTCACACCCCAACAGGGAATAACTGTGACTACCCAGTAATATGTTTCCTTCCCCAAAATTCCAACCCTAGCATTCGTACTTTCCCATCTTTAGCAGTATTAGAATATCAAACGCTGACTGGCCTTCTGTCTGAGTTGGCCAAGCATCACAAATGACAAATTGTTTCTAGACATTGTTGCCAAAGGTTACAGAATGCTTTCCAAACTATCCCAAAGATTTGTTGCATTTCTCCCATCCCAAAGGAACAAAAAAGGGACCCCTTGTGCAGAATATGCTTTTTATAGGGGGCCATAGCAAAGGTAAAAGGTGGGCAGGAGACCAAAGGATTTTAATAAAGGCTGCCCAAGAGACTTTTTCTGTATTTCAACCTAAACAAATTCCTAAGTTACAGAATTTGAAATGTTGACTCCGAAAGCCCTGTTACTCCTCTCTGCTTACCTGGACAATTGGTATGGTGATTTTTGGACTTGAAGGATACCCGTGTTCATGCAGGGATTCACAAGGATTAGAGATGCTAGTTCTTATTTGAAGCAGGGGTTCCAACTATTAGTTTCTCTTTTGCATCTAGAGTCTTTTTTAATGGCTCCATTAGTCAAACACAGCAGGATCAAAGGCATTCATATGCCGTAGCATGGATGATTGCCTCATTTAGGTGCAGTCCTGGTAGACGCTGCAGGGGACTTAGATTTGCACCATAGATGGTTTCCAGAAGCACTGATGCTGTTTACATTTTACAGAGTCTGTGTTAGCACCTGCCAAGCCAGTGCTATTCTTCGGGGCAAATTTAGACACTGCATAGCTAAAGGCATTTGTCCCTCAGGAGAAAAACCTTTCTGATCTCATTCTTTCAGTACATATTGAAAGACCAGGGCATAGCTGAAGAACTTTTGAGAATTCTGTGTTGTATTTCTCCCACCATTTATTGATGCCACTAGCAGGACTGCATATTAGTCTCCATTGGTTCCTGTAAAATTCCTGACAGTAGCTCAGACAGTCCCTAAGGGGTCATCCCAGTACTATTTTGCATGAAGCATGAACATTTCAGTTGGACCCTTTGAGATCAAAAGCATCAGAGTATGCCTTGTAGGCAAACTCCTCATATCTAACCTTGAAAACATACAGTTTGAGGGACTCATGCATGGGGGACTTTGAGTACAAGTTACCTGGAGCCCCAAGAGGTGCCACATATAACAAATTCTAGCAGTCAACCTGACCATTTAGAAGCCAGTGTGAAAGAATGAGAGTGCTGTATGTGATGAGCAACTACAGAGTTATGGTATATAGCTAGGATGGTACACAAATGCTTCAGGCTGACGTTGCAAGTGTGGGGAAAAAAAACCCCTGGAGGCACAGGTACTGAGGGGTCCATATGTGCCAACCCAGGGATATTTGCTGGCAATCTGGCTAAATAGAGCCAAATCGGAACACGTGCAAGTGGATGTTGGATAAGGGGGGACATGGATACCTTCCTTACTGTCTCGAGTAGGTGTAGTGCATCAGTGGTGGACCTTTTTTGCTTTTTTTGAATAGATGGCTAAGGGTATTCTGCTACGGAGTACCATTCTAGCAGGCTTGAGCAGTTTACACATTCTCCCTCATTTTGACCGATTCTGTACACATTCACTGTTCTAGCTCTACTCCTCGGGGTAATTCAAGAGATTGAGGAGGGGCCAGAAGTGATACTGATGGGTCCTTTCTGGCCAAAACATTGGTTCCATCTGGATATGATAAAGGAAGCACTGTTGATGCTGCACAGTTTACCTTTTGATGCACGTCAGGGGTACCTTGGTACACCCAAGCCTACTCCTGCTCAGTCTTGCTACATGGAAGATTTGACTTTACTGCCCTTTGATCTCTTTTTTTTTTAGTGAGCAGGTTTGTGAGGGATGGTATGTGGTAAAGTAATAGATACTGGCTAGCTAAAGTTTCCTCCTGGCGCCAAAGGAGGAGTGAAAATTGTTACACACTTATGAGTCTGTTTAACAACACAAATACTGTAGAACATATTGTACCTCGTTGAGGTTACACTTGTAAGCAGTTTTAGCCTGTCTGCCTGTAAACCCTTCAGGCCACTTTAAAAGTAGGAACTTTAACTTTATACTGGAGAAATTAGCTATTTCACTCTCTGAGCCAGCAGTTGCCTTGCTCTTAAAGTACCTTACCTGAGAAGCTGCCCTTTAGCAAGGACAAAAATCCAAGCTCAAGGCACTGACATGCAAAGAACTGTTCCTAGCTTTGCAGAAAGGTAGAATAACTGTGCTGACCTCTCATTCATGCCACAAAAGTAGCAATGAGCTGTCTGCACACCAAGCTCTCTAGGTGGGTGCCATTTCCTTACCCTGAGTGTAAAGGGGAGAGAATTCTGTATTTGACTTTTCACAGACAACTGAGATTAGAAGTACAAAACTGTTTTTTCTTCTCCAAAGGGAGAAAATAGTCTATAAACAACAGTTAAGGAAGTTGCATGGCCCTAACTATACACTTTTTCTAAAGGCATTGGAAGTTGGGGCCCAAGAGCATGTCATTTTGTAAGTAATTTAACATAACATTACATGTTGGTGACAACATTCTTGCAATACATTCTAGCCTAATTAATTCTAAAGATGGGCTGGGTAGCTTCTCCCCTTCTCTTCCTGATCCTTTTCTTTTAGTAAATCTTAGTGGAGCTCAGCCTCCCTCCTTTTTTTTTCCCCTCCCAGGCTCCCTTGGGCGAGCTAGATGTCCATGTTTCCTTACTGTGAGGGAGCAAGTTGCAGAAGACCTATAAACAAGCTTTTGTCCCAGCCTTGTGTGGGGGTAAGAACTAAAGATAGCATGGGTGGCTGCCACCTTTGTACCAGGTTTGTACAGATATTCTGGGAAGGATGATGTCAGCCCAGCCAGCATGGGGATGTACACCTTTGAAAGTTTGTCTTTGGACATTGGACTGCAGCCGAAGTTGAAATCTTCTTTCTTATAACTGTAGTAGTGATAACATTCAAACATATTTACTGTTATGGTAAATTACATTAATATCTTTGTCTGGACTTCATCTTTAGTTACGAAAAGTGTCTATATGAGTCTCTGTGGCTGCTCTAATCATAATTTTGTGAACAGAAGGTGTAGTTCTGCGCAGTGTAATTAGCTGTGGAATAAGATAATCACTTCCAGGATGCCTTGATGTTAATCGTGCATACAGCTGCAGTAATCACAGATGGGTTTTCTGCCGTCAGGCGGGTCCTCGGTCGGCCGAATTCCAAAGTCTAGGTCCGGCGTCTGTTGTTGTCGCTTTCTTTCCTGACGTCAAGTGCCGGTCGGCCAGCTCCTGAAATTACGAATAATTGGAAACCAAAGTCTTCTTAAAAGCCAAGTACCCCGTTGGGGAAACTTTTCTTGCCTCAGACCGATGTCAGACAAAGTTAACAATTGTATTTCTTGTGGGAAGCAAATACCGCATAAGGATTTCCATTCCCTCTGCATACCTTGTTTAGGCCCAGACCACGACGTCTCGGCCTGTCGCTTTTGCGCTACTTTCAATAAACGCACTAAGCGTCGGGTGGAGTTCGCCCAGCACTTTTTTGGTAAAGCCTTCGATTATAAAATGTCGTCGGATACTCAGACTACTGTTTTGTCCAAAAAACGCAAGGACAAAGACCGACACGCGAGGCCCGCGGTCTCCACCGACACCACGCCAAAACCGGCTACACGTGGTCTGGTTCTCAGCGAGGCACCTACGCAGCCCCTGACTACCGACGACACTTCTTTGGCGGTATCCTCTGTAACCGAGACTGCAGGTACCTCTGCCCATACCCAGACTACAACCACCGAAGCCACTGTGAGTGTTGAGCCTCCTAATGTGGATAGGTCCACTTCCACCCATGGTGTCTTTAGAACCCTCATCTTCCTTTTCCATTAAGGCCTTTACTAAGTCCAAATCTGCCATGCATCCCAAGAGGCCTGTTGCACAGGGCCCATCTCCAGGACCCATGCCTAAAAAGCAGATGCTAAAAATGGCTGAGGATTTAATTACTCTTATCAGGGGTTCCCAGCCCCCTCCAGACAAGAGACCCAGAGTGGAAGAAGCTTCTCCCTCTTCTGACCAGGATTCCATTTTTTCAGAACATTCTGATGAGGAACACTCGTACTCCCCTTTTGAAAATTCGGATGCTGAGCAGTCCATTCCTTCTGTATCTCCCCCAGAGGATTTTTCTTTTGGGGAAATCTTGCACACCTTGAGGGAACACTTCCATTGGGAAGGCCAAGACTTTTCTGATTCCAAGAAAAGACTTGGGGAATTTCTTTTGTTACCTCAGCACAGACCTCTGGCGATACCTCCCGTCTTGGACATACTTGATGTTTACTCGGAGGCTTGCCTAAATCCGGATTCCCTGCCTCCTGCCCCAGTCAAGCCTGATAGGTACTACAGAGTTCCTAACTCTCACCAGTTTCTTTACAAAAGCCATAATGCTGACCCTGAAACCATTTCTCAAGGCCCCAAGGGAATGAAGGCCTCTACTGCTAAGAATCCACTACCTTCCGAAAGAGAGTCTAGATCCTTAGAAAGGTGGGGAAAAAAGGTATATACCTCGGCCACCCTAGCCATGAGGGCCTTAAATTGTCAGTTCCATATGCTTAAATATCAGCAGTTTCTGTTATCACAATTAAGAAATAAAATGTCTCAACCTGAACAACCAGATTTGAAGGAGTTGCAGGATATGATGCATAGTGCAGAACAAGTGGGTAAACACACCTTACAATGTGGCTATGATGCCCTAGAGGCCTCAAGTAGATATGCTGTGACAGGATCAGTCATTCGTAGACATGCCTGGCTTAGGGAACAAACCTTGCCTGACCATGTTAAAGCTAAGCTACTAGATGCTCCTTTACAAAAGGATGTACTATTTGGTACTAATGCTGAGGAGATACTACGGAAAATGGAAGAAAAAGCTAAATCTATGCAAACTGTCAAAGCTTTTCTACAGGGTCAACCACCACGTTTTAGCAGAAATTGGCCTTCAAAGAACTGGTCCTTTCCAGCCACGGACAAGCCACAAAGAGGTAGATACAGGCGCACAAGGGGCAGAGGACAACCTCAAGGATCATATAGAGGCAGACAATGGCAAACTCCAGCACCAAGAGGTGGCGAGGACAGTGCACAGCAGTACGGGAAACAAGCCCAATGACTCCCCCCTTTTCATGCCAAGCAAGTCTCAGCTGACAGCACCCTTGGGAGGAAAGCTGACATTATTTACAAGAAATTGGCATATTATCACAACAGACAAATGGATCCTGGACATTATAAACAGAGGCTACAGATTTCATTTTCACACTCTTCCAAAAATGAGAGGCATGCCGAACCTGCCACACAATCAAAGGGCAGAGGCTCAATTACAAATTTCAAAGCTTATGGCCATGAAAGCTATTCAAGAGGTACCTACTCACGAACAAGGTCAAGGTTTTTATTCCAGACTTTTTCTGGTACCAAGGAAAGGAACCGACTGGAGACCCATTTTGGACTTATCCATCCTAAACACATTTCTACTCGTACCAAAATTCAAGATGCTCACATTACAGCAGCTTCTTCCCATGCTGGGCAAGGAGTTTTGGCTGGTAACATTGGACCTCAAGGAGGCATACCTGCATGTCCCAGTCAGACAAAGCTGCAGAAGATACCTCAGATTTCTTGCAGGTTCAATCCACTGTCAATTCTCTGCATTGCCCTTTTGCTTATCTACTGCGCCCAGAGTATTCACGAAATGCCTGGCATCAGTAATTGCCTACTGCAGACTTCAGGGGATACAAATTTACCCTTATTTGGACGACTGCCTGATCCAAGCGGACAACAAGCACATAGTTCTGGAACATCTGGCTTATGTAACGCGGTTATTGAATTCTCTGGGATACGCAGTCAACAAGGAAAAATCCAGGCTAACACCATCTCAGAAAATAACTTTCCTGGGTTCCAACTTGGACACAAACACCCAGATGGCCTATCTTACGCCAGAAAAACAAGGGCAACTAACTCATTACTTCAAAATACTAGCAAATTGTACCAGGCTCACTGCAAGGAAAATCCTGCAGGCTCTGGGCTTCATGGCATCTTGCATTCTTCTAATCCCATGTGCAAAGTTGCATATGAGGAAACTTCAATGGTACCTAAAAAAACCTATGGTCTCAACACAGCCACAATTTGGAAACAATAATACCAATAATTCCATGTTTGCAAAAGGAATTTCTATAGTGGGCCAAAGCATGCCAAACAAACACAGGTCTTCCATTCTGCAAGCCTCAAGCAAATCAAGTCATCACAACAGACGCCTCAGAGTACGCCTGGGGGGGGGGCGCACATGACAGACAGGTGCATTCAGGGCAAATGGTCCCAAAAGGAAAAGCACCTTCACATCAATCAAAAAGAAATGCTAGCAGTGATAAATGCAATTACAATTTTCAAGGACCTCCTGCATCCAGGGCAGTTATTGATAAGAACAGACAACACCACAGTAATGTGGTACATAAACAAACAAGGTGGAACACATTCATACCCCCTGTGCAGGCTAGCCATGTCACTTTGGAACTTGGCTCTGGAATGGCAAATCGAACTTCAAGTATAGTACTTGCCAGGATTGGAAAACACGCTGGCAGACAATCTAAGCAGAAATATGACAGATCCACACGAGTGGAAGTTGCATCCTCAAGTGTTTACAAAGATAATCCAGGCGTGGGGAAGACCAGACCTAGATCTCTTCGCCTCCCACAGGAATCATCAATTGAAAAAGTTCTGTTCAAGGACCTTTCATCCAAAGGCCTGGAGAGTGGATGCCCTTTCTTTCAGTTGGGCAGCATGGACAGTTTACGCTTTCCCACCTTTGCCTCTTCTGCCCAAGGTGCTCTTGAAAGCAAGAGCAGACAGACCGAAGATGATACTGATTGCTCCAGACTGGCCAAGACAACAATGGTACCCACTCCTGAGGAGCCTAACACATACTCCTCCCTGGACCCTACCTCTAATGCCTCTTCTACTGACTCAGCACAGCTACAAAACTCTTCACAGTCAGCTGAAAACTCTCAATCTGGCTGCATGGAAAATCCCTTAACACCACAACAGACCCTACTCTCCAAAGAGGTGCAGGATGTCATTTTGGAGGCAAGAAGGCCATCTACTAGAAAGGCTTACTCCATAAAATGGAAAGCGTTTTTGCGCTTGGAATGAGAAAAAAGGCCAGGATCCTAGAAAACTGAATTTGCCTCAGATATTACAGTATCTAGCTGAGCTGTTGAACAGTGGACTTTCATTCTCCTCCATCAAAATTCATGCCTCAGCCATTTCTGCAGAATACAACACTGAATCCACCCTTATTCTCTCACCCACTTTTAAGACAGTTCCTCAGAGGAGCTAAGAATATAAGACCTCCAAGGAAACAACCAATACCAGCCTGGGATCTTAACTACATTCTAGAAAAATTAACATTACCTCCCTTTGAACCAGCTGCCTCAACAGATTTGCAATATTTGTCCTGGAAAACAGCTTTCCTTCTGGCCATTAACTCAGCTCGTAGGGTTTCGGAACTACAAGCCCTCATGGCTGTGCAGCCCTTTCTCATCTTCCATCAGGACAGGGTTTCCCTACGAACCAACCCGTCATTTATGCCTAAGGTAGTATCCAGAGTAGCTTTAAATCAGGCCATACACTTTACCCCAATCCTCAAAACAAAGGGGAAAGGCTGCTACATTCCTTAGACATCCATAGACAGCTACGTTACTATTTGGACAGAACACAGCCCTTCAGGAAATCAGAACAACTTTTTGTGTCCCATGCTGTAGGAGCTCAAGGGAAGACAATTTCCAAACAGACAATTTCAAAATGGATAGGCCATTGCATACGGTTTTGTTACTCCTTTCATGACAAACCTGTTCCTACAGGCATCAGATCCCACTCCACAAGGGCCACAGCTACCTCTACAGCCTTCCTCAGAGGAGTCCCTTCCAAAGATATTTTGGAGGCAGCCACTTGGAGTTCTGTGCATACCTTCACAAAACACTACCACCTGCCTTTATATTCCAAAACTAGAGCAGGCTTTGCCACTGCTGTGTTGCAGGGCATTCTGGCTGCTCCCAGTTCCACCTAGTGCCTACCACCCTGTGTGTTGGGTTATCCTTCTATGGTGTATTTGCTTGCAACTACTGATTTGATTTTTGATTATATTGCATTACTTGACTATATATATATATATATATATATATATATATATATATATATATATATATATATATCTGGGGCAAGAAAGACTGAAGAATATGGTGTCGGCTGTGTCTTATATACCCCTGTCACACTGACGTCAGGAAAGAAAGCGACAACCACCGACGCCGGACCTAGACTTTGGAATTCGGTCGACCGAGGACCCGCCTGACGGCAGAAAACCCATATGTGATTACTGCAGCTGTATTAGCACTCTAACATCTACATTTATGGTAGGTACAAAACTGTACTTTTCCCATTGGCTGTGTGATTGTGGAGGTGATGTTTTTAGGGGGTGGGGGTAAGGTTCTAGGTGGGCTTGTCAGGCTGTATTTTATTTCTGCTATTTGCTTTCACTTGTTGATGGTTATGTACATTGTTTATGACTTGCATACTCCTGGTTGCTTGATTTATTACATTTGTATTTTTTTCTCATGCACAGATTTGCAGGTTCAATGTATTTTTTTCACACACATCCCATATTAGAACACAACGTTCTGAATACAGAACTAGTGCATTATGCATTGATATGTTGTCCATCTCGCCTTCCTTCTTTCTGGTTGGGTTTGGAGCCGATCTCTGCTTTGACTCTATCACTTCTAAAGCTCTAAGAGTCCTTACTGGCTCAAGGCTAACTCCTTATCCCAGCATGCTTAGCTGTGGCTACCCAGCTCTCGTTTGCCACTTGCAGCATCGAGATTGTCTTCTGCTGGCTCAGGCTAAGTAGCAAATGTTTCTATCAATATTTGTTGTTATTTATGGCTAATTGCCTTTAGAATTTAGTGTTTTCTCTTCTTTATCACCGCTACCCTCATTGCTGCTGTTTTTTTTGCTGTTGGGCCATTGTTTTCTGTTAGGCCTTTTCCTGTGTGTCGTCAACGGCCCATTTTTTATTAAGGGTTGTTCTCTTGTCCTATTATCCCTCCTTGGTACCAAAAGAGAATCCGTTTTAGTTGGAGGCCTTGTCCCTTTGGGAGCAGTAGCCATTTAACTTAGAGGCTACCCCCTCCTCTTCTGCCCTTGTTGTTTTTCAAAAAAAAAAAAAACTTTTTCCAGTTTAGTCTTTTTTGGTTTGCCATGCCTTTAGCACACAAGTTTTGCAGGAGAGGCACAACAAACTTATTTTGAGAGAGTTATTGAAACCTCAGGTTGAAGTAGCATCGGATACTCAGCTCTCAAAAAAATCAGATGACGAACTGGCATTTTTGTTGGCTCTATCTTCGGTGCTGACAAAGTGTAAATCAAAATCTTCTGAACCTTCAAAGCGAATTGTTGGCTCCAAAGAGTCCTAGTCTCCGGCGGCTCCATCTGTGGCTTCGGAGCCATCCCGGACTCAAAAGCGATAGAGACCTCCTTCGCTGGGGTCTGTATTATATTCGCAAATGCCGACAATGTCAAATGCTCAGAATCTCGAGTGTGTAAATGGAAATGTCCGTAAGGGGAGATTTCTGTTTACTGCAATGTAGTGCGGTCTCGGAGTTGGTATATTTAAGTAGTGGGGGGGGGGGGGGGTGCAGCCCGGCAAACCTTCTTAAACCCATTAGGGTACTTTTTTTTTAATTCTTTTTATAAGGTTGATCTTTGAAGACATTGACTATATGGTGTCGACTATCAAACAATCTTATAATATAGACCCCTTCACTGAACCCGGTGAGATCTGTGCCTCAGTCTCCACATTTGCAGTCAGTTGTAGGTAGCTGCCGGTCCTCGGCCCATTTCTCGATCATCCAGGAGTTTATCAGATGATGTGGAGAGAGTGGTGAAGAGGCTCCTCAAGACCACTGGTATTTGCTCACTTGTCGTTGGGACCAGCCCAGAAGGAAGTGGTGCCATTGTCCGAACCAGTCCCTGTCTCTATTCCTCCTCTGCATCCAGTTCGGAGCTGGAGTGCATGGAAGTAGTAGCGGTGGAACCATCTGATGTTCGTGTTTCACTGTTGCAGTCCTAACAAATGGGTTATCTGGCTCCCGGTAGCCCTCAGTTTGCCAGAATACCAAAGGTAAGTAAAAAAAATGTTGTCTATTGTAAAGGACGTCAGGGCGTCCAATACAAAAGGAGGCAGCTGACGTCATTTCCTCAGTCTTCCTTGCTGCGGAGCCCAAAGCAGAAGCTTTTCATGCACGAGTGCCGGTCGACGTTTTTTTTGTTGGTTTCCGACTACAAAGAGTTGAAGTCTACTACAGCTAAGTACCCCATTGGGGATCCTCTTTTCTTGCCTTAACAAATGTCAGAAAAATTTAATTGCCTTACCTGTGGAAAGCAGATTCCCCATAGAGATTTTCATTCCTATTGCATTATCTGTTTTGGCCTTGATCACGACGTTCCCAGTTGTAATCTTTGTGCCTCCTTTAATCCGTGTACTGTCTGTCGTCTGGCAAGATTGTAGCTAAGCATTTCAGAGTTTGGCCTAAATTTGTTGGTATGGTCTCCACTGGTTTTCAGGCTTTGGATATTCCAAAAAAGCGTAAGGACTGTGACAGTCCTCAGAAAACGAAGTCCTCGGATGAGGTTAAGTTGGTAGTCTGGCTGAAGCCAGTGAGACACTTTTGTAGTCCCTGCAGTCCGCAGATGTACAACTGCAGGCCTTGATTGAGTCTGAGTCCCATAAGCCTTCGGCCTCCAGTTTGTCTTCCGACCTGTCGCCGGTCGTTTCTGCTGGAGCCGGTACTGCTAAGCTGACTCCAGGGTCCGAGGCCTCTGCTTTATGCTCCAACAGCAAACTTCTTTCTTCCACTCCTGCTGTTCCTTCAGCGGTTGCCAGGCCTCCAGTGTCCTTCAGGCTTGCAGGTAAGCCTTTCATTCGCAAGCCTGTGAAAAGGCAGGCCTCCAGTTCCTTCTAGTTCCCCTCAATCCCAAATGGTTAAAATGGCTAATGATTTGTTGACTCTTATTTGGGGTTCTCAGCCTCATCCTCCTAAAAGTAGTAGGGAAGTTTCTCCTGAGGTTTTGTCCTGTTCAGGATCAGATTCTTCCAGCATTTCTGCTGATGAGGAATTTTCTCAGGCTTTTTCTCCCTTTGAGGATTCAGATGCAGAAGAGTCCATCCCCTTCGGCCTTTCCTCCAGAGGATTTCTCTTTTGGTGACACTTTAAATGCCCTTGGGCTACATTTTAAATGGGAAAGCCAAGATTATCCCCAAGCTAAGAAACTGATTGGGGAGTTTCTGGATCAACCTCAGCATAAGCCTCTATTAAGTCTAAGATTGCAAGTGTACCTCTTTTGGCAGAGAGTAAAGACATGCAGGATTTGAATTCAGCCACTCTGGTCAATAAGCATTCCTTGGAAGTTGTTGATTTTCTGGAAAATTCCTAGTCTCCAAACTCAGTCCCCCCCCATCTCCCAGGAAACATGGCAGGTACTACAGAGTCCCTGATTCTCCTCTATTTCTTTTCAGGAATCTGTTGGCGGATCCAGAATTTTTTCTCAGGGCCCTAAAGGAATTAAGGCCACTGTTACCAGGAATCCTGTTCCTTCGGACAGGGAATCTAGGAACATTGATAGATGAGGCAAGAAAGTTTATACCTCTGCCACCCTAGCTGTTGGGGCTACCAGTTGCCTTTTTCATATGCTGAAGTACCAACAGCACACCTTGGAGGCTATTAAGTCTAAGATTGCAAGTGTACCTCTTTTGGCAGAGAGTAAAGACATGCAGGATTTGAATTCAGCCACTCTGGTCAATAAGCATTCCTTGCATTGTGGTTTTGATATCCTTAAGGCTACCAGTAGGGCTACGGCTACTGGATCTGTTATTAGAAGGCACACTTGGCTCAAAGAACAGCCTCTTCCAGAACCTGCCAAGGCTAAGCTTTTGAATGTACCTTTGCATAAAGACAGTCTTTTTGGTAGCAAAACTGAGGAGGTACTTAAGAAGATGGAGGATAAGGACAAGTCCATGCAAACTGTTAAAGATTTTCTGCAAGTTCAACCCCCTCGCTTTAGCAGGAATTACCCTTCCAAGAGTTGGACCTTTCCTGATTCCAGCAGGCAGAACCGTTCCAGGACTAGGGGTTACAAATCTTCTAGGGGGCAGACAGCTACCCCTCAAAGGTCTAGGTGGTGGCAGGCTTCCACTTCTAAGGCGGGAAGCTTCAAGCCTGCATCTCAATCAAAACACTCTCAATGACCTTTTACAACTTCTGCCTGTTCTTGCTTGCTTGGAGAGTCCTTTAGGGGAAGGTTGACCCTTTTTTCAGATGTTTGGGCCTCTATCACAAACAACAAATGGGTGCTCAGAACGGTCTCTCTGTGGTACAAGATGTTCTTCATGTTTCACTGTTGCAGTCATCACATTTGGGTTATCTGCTTGCAGTAGCCCTCATCGGCCTGATTATCAAAGTCTTGAGTCCTGCTTCTGTTGCTGTCTCATCTTCCATAACATCAGGTAGTCAGGGGTATAAAACATGCAGCCGACGCCATTTTCAGTCTTTCTTGCCGTGCGGTACCAGAAGCAGTTCGCAAGTGCCGGTCAGCTGACTCTTGAAATTTTCGTTTTCGAGTTTCAGAACCGAAGTCTTCAACTAAAGCTAAGTACCCCGTTGGGAAAACATTTTCTTGCTCTAAACTGATTTCAGTAAAAGTTAATTGTATTTCTTGTGGAAAGCAAATACCTCATAAAGATTTTCATTCCTAATGCATTCCTTGCCTAGGCCCTGACCACGATGTACCTCACTGTCAGTTTTGTGCCTTATTGAATATTTGTTTGTGCTACCTCTTTCTTCCTTTCTTTTCAAAACTTACTACTCCTGCTTCTCCTAATAACATGTGATTAGGAATTTCTACTCAGTATTTAGTATTTTAAGTATTATACATATTCTGTAAAAAATGATGTAATTCAAGAACTGTACAATTCTGTAAATATGTTTTCTGTATTTTTAATATCCTACATTCAATTAGTTCATCAATCCTTATAAGTTGTATCGTACAGTAATGTTTTTTTATGTAATGTACCAGTTATAGTGGAGCTTTTCTCCTCGGGCCTCTGCTGAAAATGGACATGTATCCAGCCAGACTAGCCCGGTCAACAAATGTAAAATAAAATAAATAAATAAATAAAATAACTATTCGTCACCTGTATATTTACGCTTCTAAATATTTTGGTACTCTGTTCATTTACCCAGATATGGCTTTAAGCCATCTGACTACTGATGTTCCAAAAAAAAAAACCGCAAAGATAGAGACAGGCCGCCTAGGGCCAAGGCTGCCGACACTTCTAAGCTAGTTGCCAGTTCGCCGGTGCTCAGAGGCGCTCTCGTTGCCCTTGAGACCCACTACTTCAGATTTGCAGGCCTCTACTGAGACCCATTCGGAGTCCGGTATGCCGCAAGATGCTTCAACTGTGGAACCCTCGGATGTGTCTACCTTGGATGGGTCCGAAGCCGTTGTGTAGGCACTGGCTTCTGAGGGTGTATTCATGCCTACTGATTTGCATATTAAATAGACGCCATCTTCTTCAAGGCCTGAAACTCTATCCATGCCTAAATAACAGATGCCCAGACCGCATGGTCAGGCCTCTATGCCTAAAAACAAATAATAATGGCTGAAGACCTTATTACTTTAATCAGAGGAACCCAACATTCCCCCTCTAAGAGACCTAGGACTGAATTTGCTTATGATTCTTCTGATCGGCATTCTGAAATTTGTTTCCTCTGATGACCAGGATTTACCCTCATCTACCTGTGAGGATTCTGATGCAGAGGTCTCTATTCCCTCTGCTTCCCCTCCAGAGGATTTCTCTTTTGGTGAAACCTTGTATACTCTTGAGGAGCATTTCCACTGGGAAAGCCAGGATTACTCTGATTCTAAAAAGAGGCTTAGTGATTTCTTACTCCTGCCCCAACACAGGCCTTTAGCTATCCCCCCTATACTGGACGTTGTTGATGATGCCTTTTCGGAATCTAGCTTGGCCCCTGACTCCTTACCTCCTGCTCCCAGAAAACCAGATAGATATTACAGGGTTCCAGACTCTCTCTCAAGTTCCTCTTCAAAAATCCTTCTGTGGATCCTGAGACAATTTCACAGGGACCCAAGGGCCTTAAGGCTACTACTGCCAAAAATCCTACCCCTTCTAATAGTGATTCCAGGGCGTAGGATAGATGGGGTAAGAAGGTATACACTTCTGCAGCCCTGGCCATTAGGGCATTAAACTGCCAGTTTCATATGTTAAAGTATCAGGAGCATATTATTGGATTGCTTAAACAGAAAATGATGTTGATTCCTGACTGTGCTGAAATTAAGGAGTTACAGGATGTAATGCATTCTGCTGAACAAGTTGGAAAAATACTTTGCAATGTGGTTTTGATTCACTAGAGGCATCTTGCCGGGCTTCTGTTATGGGTCCATACTTGGAAGGCATGCTTCGCTTAAGGAGCAATCTTTGCCAGATCATGTTAAAGCTAAATTGCTGGATGCTCCCTTAAACCAGGACCACCTGTTTGGCAACAAAGCAGAAGTAGTACTTAAAAAGATGGAGGAAAAAGCTAAATCTATGCAAACTGTTAAATATTTCCTGCAAATACAGCCTCCAAGATTTAGTAGGTATTGGCCCTCTAAGAACTGGTCCTATCCTGCCTCTTCCAGGCCTCCGCAGTCCAAACCCAGAACCGGCAGAGTACCCAGGCTTCAGTCCCAAGGTACGCACAGGACTAAGCAGTGGGGGGCTCCTACTTCCAAAGCAGGGAGTAGTAAGACTCCCCCCTTGGTAAACAGTCTCAGTGATTTAACTTTAAAACTTCCAAGCCCTTCTCAACTGACCCCTCCTTTAGGGGGAAAGATTGCTTTGCAGGCAAACAACTGGGAACTCATTACCCAGGACAAATGGGTTTTAAATATAGTTACCCAAGGTTACAGATTCCGCTTTCACACTTTACCAATCCCAAATGGTTGGCCAGATCTACCCCCAAATCAGTGGGCAGAGACTCAAAAGCAAGTTCTCTCAAGTGTAAGGGCTATTCAAAGTGTCCCAGAAGAGGAAAGGGGGCAAATGTTCTACTCACAAGTTTTCCTGTTGCCCAGAAAAGACGACAACTGGCATCCTATCCTGGATCTCTCTAACCTAAACACCTTTTTCGTGATCCCAAAATTCAAGATGCTAACTCTTCAGTTGCTTCCTATGCTAGCCAAGGATGCCTGGTTGGCAGCACTGGATTTAAAGGAAGCCTACCTGCACATCCCAATCAGGGAATCTTGCAGAAGATACTAACGCTTCAAAGCCAGCTACATGCACTGTCAGTTCTCTGCACTGCCCTTTGGCTTATATACTGCACCCAGGGTATTCACAAAGTGCCTAGCTCCAGTCATTGCATTTTGCAAGCAAAGAAATATTCAGATATACCCGTACCTGGACGATTGGTCTAATTCAGGCAGAAAGCCCGAACATAATTTTGAATCTGGCGTTTGTACAAAAGGTGCTAACTTCTCTGGGGTACACCATAAACAAAAATAAATCTCACCTAGTACCCTGCCAACAGATTGTATTCCTGGGAGCAAGCTTGAACACAACTTCCCAGATGGCTTTCCTCACACCAGAGAAACAAGTTCATTTGACAGCTTACTTCAAACTACTTGCCACAAAGACCCTGCTATTTGCAAGATAAATACCACAAACCTTGTGGTTCATGGCCTCCTGCATTCTCCTAATTCCATATGCAAGATTGCATATGAGGAAAATACAATGGTATCTATAAAAAGCCTATGGTGTCAACATTCTCAGGATCTAGAAGCAATGATTCCTATCATACCTTGCCTACAGTCAGAGTGCCTTTGGTTGGCAGAGGTCTGTCGCCAAAACAAGGGACTGCCATTCACTCTACCCTCTGCCGCCCAAACCCTAACAGACTCATCAGACTATGCATGGGGGGGGGGGGGGCACACTTGGCAGGGATGTGCATTCAGGGCAAATGGAACCCAAGTCAAATGCACCTGCATGTCAGTCAAAAATAAATGTTAGCTGTACAGAATGCTCTGACAGCCTTCAAGGGCCACATTCTTCCAGGACAATTAATGGTAAAGACCGACAACACCACTGTTATGTGGTACATAAACAAGCGGGGGGAATCCGCTCATACCCTCTCTGCAGACTAGCCATGGCTCTGTGGAACACAGCCTTGAGCTACCAAGTGCACCTACAGGCTCAATTCCTGCCAGGAAAGCTAAATACACTGGCAGACGAGCTAAGCAGAAATCTCATGGACCCACACGAGTGGAAACTGGAACCAAAGGCATTCATTCAACTTGCTGATAAACAAATGGGGGAGCCCAGATATAGACCTGTTTGCCTCCCCCCAGAACTACCAATTGGACAAATTCTGCACAAGGACTCCACACAAACAAGCATGGAAAGTGGATGCCCTGTCCTTCACCTGGAAAAATCCATCAGTTTATGCCTTTCCTCCTCTGCCTCTCCTCTCCAAGGTACTACTAAAGGTCAAACGGTAAACCAAGGACGATGCTGATTTTCACCAGACTGGCCACGCCAACACTGGGTACCCCCTCTTGTGCAGTGTCACTGCTGGCACCATGGCACGTGCCTCAGACCCCTACCCTGCTGTCCCAGCAGGAAGGCCAGATTCTGCACCCTCAGCTTCAAACCCTGAACCTGGCAGCCTGGCTAATTACCTGATCTCTCCGTTACCATCCCTCAGTAAACAAGTGTTGGATGTCCTTCTGGAGGCAAGGAGGCCTAGTACTAGAAAATCTTATGCTGAAAAAAGGAAAATATTCTCTTCCTGGAACCACACTCTGGGGATGGGCACAGCAGTGCCCAATTTACCTCCGATACTTCAATACTTGATTGAGATGCTTCACAAGGCCCTTTCCTTTTTCTCCATCAAAATTCATGCCTCAGCCATTTCAGCTCATTACAACATAGAACCACCCCTCTTCTCTCGTCCACTGCTGAAGTAGTTCCTCAGAGGGGCCAAAAACGGAAGACCACCCAGTAGAGCTCCAACTCCAGCCTGGGACCTTAACTTTGTATTGGAAAAACTCACTCTACCTTCTTTTGAGCCAGCTGCAAGTTTGTGTCTTTCTGCTTTTCCCAGTTAGGGTCGCCACAGCGGAACTCCAGTCAGCTAATGATTGGCAGTAGAATTTTACGTACTGGCTTGCTGGGCCTAACACACAGCCTTCAATGAAGGAACGCCCATTCACGCATGTCGCTACACAGAAGACGATCTAACTGAGAATCGAACGGGCAACATCTGTGAGGCAACAACGCTACCGCAGCACCACCACTGAGCCAGCTGTAAGTGCAGAGTTGAAATTCCTTTCTTGGAAAACCGCCTTCCTTTTAGCCATCACTTCAGCAAAAAGGGTGTCTGAATTACAGGCCCTTATGGCAGTGGAGCCTTTCATAATCTTTCATGCGGACAGGGTGTCCCTCCGGACCAATCCCTCTTTCATGCCCAAGGTAGTATCCAGTGTGGCTCTTAATCTGTGTATTCATTTGCCAACCTTCTTTGCTAATCCATAGAACAAAGGGGAATGTATACTGCACGCCTTAGATGTGTACAGACAACTTAGATTTTACTTGGACAGAACTAAACCTCTCAGGAAGTCTGAACAGCTGCTGGTGGCATTTGCTGCAGGGGCAGAGGGGAAGGCCATTTCAAAGCAGACCATTTCCTAATAGATAGGCCATTGCATTCATTTCTGCTATAAGCACCATGGGAAACCTATCCCACAAGGGGATAACACCGCATTCAACCAGGGCTGCATCTTACCTCTACAGCCTTTCTCAGAGGTGTCCCTACCAGGGACATCCTAGAAGCTGCTACCTGGAGTTCTTGCATACTTTTACCAAGCATTACCATTTGCCAAATTTTTAAATCCAGAGCTGACTTTGCCACTGCAGTCTTGCAGGGCTTTATAGCTGATCCTAATGCTGTCTAATTTCTTCCTCCCATCCTTAGCTTTGGGAATCTACCCAAATGTGAGGACTGCAACAGTGAAACATGAGCATAGTACAGTTGTGTGCACTTACCATAAATGTAGATGTTCGAGTGTATTCACTGTTGCAGTCCTGGTTACCCTCCCTCCAGCCCCCTGACTTCGATTGTCTATACCTCTCTTCTTGTTTACTATGCTTAAAGCTTTCTGGTGTATTTGCTTTTTGAATTGCTTCCCATTATGGGGGCACCTAACATCTGGGGCAACTGATAAAATGGCATCGGCTGCATGTTTTATATCCCTGACTACCTGACGTCATGGAAGATGAGACAGCAACCGACGCAGGACCGAAGACTTAGATAATCAGGCCGACTGAGGGCTACTGCAAGCAGATAACCCAAATGTGATGACTGCAACAGTGAATACAGTCTAACATCTACATTTATGGTAAGTGTACACAACTGTACTTTTTCTTTCCGCACCTTTCCAGCTCCCAAGGGATTCCCAGATGTTCCTCCAAACCAAAAGGCAGAAGTAGAAAAACAAATTTTGTCTTCTTTTCATCTGGGAGCAATAGAAGCAGTTCCTGCTCAGCAGGTAGGCCAGGGCTTTTATTCCAGGCTCTTCCTAGTTCCAAAAAAAAGAAAGCACCTTGCATTTTATCGTAGATCTTTCCATTCTGAACTCTCTTCTAGTGATTCCAAAGTTCAAAATGCTCACTCTTCATCAGTTGCTACCAATGCTAAAAAAGGATTCCTGGCTGGTAACCTTGGATCTCAAAGGGGCTTATCTGCACATCCCTATCAGGCAAAGTTGCAGGCAGTATCTTTGTTTCAGATTGGGCAAACAACATTATCAATTCTCTGTGCTGCCGTTTGGCTTATCTACTGCTCCCAGAGTCTTCACGAAGTGCCTGGCCCCGGTTATTGCTTTATGCAGGCAGAAGAAAATTCAGATTTACCCATACTTGGAAGACTGTCTGATTCAAGCAAGTTCTCAAGAGCAGCTACTAAAGGATCTGGAATTCATAAAGACTCTTCTCTCTTCCCTGGGTTGCACACGAGGAAAAATCAAAAATGGTACCATCCAAGGAGATAACATTCCTGGGACCGAGTCTGAGCACAGCCGCCCAGATATATCTCACCCAGGAGAAGCAGACAACTCTTTGTTTACTTCAAGGACTTGGCAAGCCTGTCCCAGTTTCCTGCAAGGAAACACCTGCAAGCTCTGGGTTTCATGGTATCTTGTATTCTCATGATTCCATATGCAAGACTGCATATGAGGAAATTGCAATGGTACCTCAAGAACATTGTGTGTCAACACACACACAACCTGGATATAATCCCTCTGCTAACGGAGTTTCTATGGTGGGCAGCAGCCTGTCAACAGAACAAGGGCGTGCCCTTTCGGACACCTCCTGCCACTCAAGTTTTGTCTACAGATGCATCGGACTACGCCTGGGGAGCACACCTGGATGGCAGAGGCATACAGGGACGGTGGAACGCCCAGCAGATGCACATAAATCTAAAGGAGTTGATTGCAGTTAAACAGGCCTTACTAGCCTTCAAGCACCTTTTCTCCAGGGACCTTACTTGTCAGAACAGACAACACCACAGTCATGTGGCACATCAACAAGCAGAAAGGGACTCACTCTTACCCCCTGTGCAGACAAAGCATGAATCTTTGGTCCATGGCAGCATCCCTGGACCTGCATCTCCTAGCTCAGTTCCTTCCAGGAAGGCTCAGTGTTTTTTCAGACCAGTTGAGCAGGCGAACCCTGGATCCTCACAAGAGTGGCAGCTGAACAGAGCAGTTTTTTACAGCATCATTCAACATTGGGGCATGCCTCAGGTGGATCTTTTCTCCTTCCCGGACAATCATCTTCTACCTCTTTTGCACCAGACAGTATCACAGCAGAGCCTGGAGAGTGGCTGCTCTGTCCTTCCCTTGGGTGTTGCTATCAATTTACGCCTTCCCTCCTCCTCTTCTACCCCGAGTGGTGCTGATGATCAGGGACGAACGACCAAGGACTATTCTCATAGCTCTGGACTGGCACATACAGCATTGGTATCCACTGCTTTGCAGTCTCTCCCAATTTCCTCTTTGGCATCTTCCTCTGAAGCCAGATCTTTTGTCTCATGAAGGGGGAATCACTCTGCATCCTCATCTTCAATCCTTTCATTTGGCAGCATGACTCATAGTATGACTCCTTCCTTATCTTCTTCCCTTTCCCAGCAGGTGGTTGATGTGCTGAGGGAGGCCAGGAGGCCCAGCACTAGGAAGTCCTATGCTGGCATATGGGAAAGGTTTTCTCATTGGAATCCAGCTAGAGGGGAATCTTCTCAGCCTACCCTTCCTGTGATCTTGGAATACCTGGCTGAATTGCTTCAGGGTGGTCCTTTTCCATGCTTCAGCCATTTCTGCTCATTGTTCTCTGAACAACCCATTTTCTCTCATCCCCTGATGAAAATTTTTCTCAGAGGTGCTTGCAACTTAAAACCTCCCAGAAGGGCACCTACTCCAGCCTGGGATCTTAATTTTGTTCTAGAGAAACTCACTCTTCCTCCTTTTGGGCCAGCTGCCACTGCGGATTTAAAGTTTCTCTCTTTGAACACTGTCTTCCTCTTGGCTATAACTTCAGCAAGGAGGGTTTCAGAACTGCAGGTTTTGGCTGTGGAACCTTTTATTTTCTGTTCAAACAGGGTCTCCTTGAGAACCAGGCTTCTCTGAGCCAGAGCCTCCCTTTGTTCTGGATCGTGGCACCTTCGAGGTGATGGAGTGTGCTTCCCACTAAGATAGCCCCACCCTCTACTCCATTGGCTCCGTCCCCTTCAATACTGGTGTCTGCCTCTGATCCTTCTCTCCGTCCCAAGCGTAGGGAACCGATGCCCCACAGGGCGACCCCTCTTCTTCCGAGACCTCTCCTGAGCATGCCTCAGAGGAGGTTTCCAGGAAGAAGACATGTAAGAGGAAGCATGTGGACTCACCTGTGTCAGTCACTTCTGACACTGCCTTGGATGACTCTGAAGGGTCCCCCTCTGAAGATGTCTCATTTTCAGACATCCTGGAAATCCTTAAGCAGAGGGGAAACTGGAAGTCCCTTGCCCTTCTGACGATGAGTCTGTGTACCTGGACGTGTTTGGTTCCTGACCCTCCACCTCCTGGGTGTCTCCGCCTTTTGACCCACTTTTGTCTGTAGTGAGTTGAAAGGCGTGTAGTGCTCCAGAGACCATAGAGCCTGTTCCGAGAAGGCCTAACAAGTTCATGACCGCACCAGAGGACAAGAATTTTCTCTCTAAAGGTGTGCCAGTTGATGCTATGGTGGTGGCAGCAGCTACAAAGATGGAACTTGCAGAGACCTCCTCTTCTATCCATCCGTCAAACAAGGAGTCTAGAGCCATAGATAGATATGGGAAGTGTGTTTTCTCTTTTAGCAGCCTTTACTTTTTGGTCACAGTGCTTAAATAACAATGTAAGATATACAAGTATAGGTTCAACCCCCCCCCTCTTTTGATTTGAAAAAACAAGTAAATAAAACACTGAAATACAAAAAGAGATGAAAATGCAGAGTCAGACGTTAAATTTGAAAGTTTAATTTTTTAACTTCTGACTCTGCATTTTCATCTCTTTATATTTCAGTGTTTTTTTATTTACTTGTTTTTTCAAATCAAAAAGGGGGGGGGTTTGAACCTATACTTGTATATCGTACATTGTTATTTAAATACTGTCACTTTATTTTCAAATAAGCATTGATTATTGATTGAGTGAACTTTGTATAAAAGCTTGTTTGCAATTGAAGTTTAATTGTTCTGATGAAGTTTTGATTACGAAAGTGCTTGACCTACACACATTGGATTGTTCTTTATGCCATTTGGATTGTCCTATTAATAAACTGTCATAGTGGGTTGTAGAACATCGGCTCCAGAGTGGTACTTTTGTTTTTACTTGTGTTTTGCCACTCTTAACACCCCGTTGTGTTTATTGGTTTGGTCTGGGGTGTACGGTAGCCTTCTAAACCCATTAAGTGATGATGGAAGAACATGGTCTTTCACCGGTTTTTGAAGAGGAGTTGGACTCCTTACCCTTTTCCTGTGGACAACAGATGGAGGGTAATCATGACAATTTACTCCAATTAATTTTGAACCTTACTAACAAAGTCTTCGAATTGCAGGAGGCTGTCTTTAAAATTCAAAATCCTGTTGGTTCCGTCATTGCGGGTAGAAACGGAAACCAACAGGGGAATGGAAAAGACGGTACTTCCGGTTTCCCGCAATACCAGTCAACAGAGTTCTCGGAACGTGGAAAGTAATGTGCAGTCACCGGTCAACTCTGAGAATACAGGTTTAAGGATTACTAACCAAGGAACTAACCTAACCTACGATCGCCTTAGAGATTGGTCTAAAAGGGATTGTGGACTTTTTCCTAACTCCTCTGACAACGGAATGGACAATATGGACTCTAGGTTAGTATCTGTTGAACTAAAAATGCACAAAGTACGTGCGCTTCAGTGAGACAATGCCTATTTAAAAGAAAGCATTGCTAAGGGGAGGGTAACGAAAGGTCTTCGTGCCTTTAGGTTTCCTAACGGCATTAAGAAAGGCCAAATTGAGTGTGAAGAACTAATAAGGATGTTAGATAGACATGGCATTGAACTAATGGAGTTTATTTTAAAAGTTAATAACAAAAGGATTAATGACTTTTTGAAAGATATAGATGAAATTAATGGATTGATTTTTAATGATATTAATTTTAACCAGTATTCTTTTAGATATAATGCAATTTTTGATAAAATTGAGAATGAAGTTTGTAACAGCATAGGAAGAAAAAGAAATTAAGAGATGAATATGAATATAAGCATGGTTTGGCATACCCCCTACCTAAAGCTTATTTAGAAGGAGTGGTGAGTAATAATAACCCCTACAACACAGCTATTCCTTCGAACCAAAATACCAACAGTAATAGACAGAACAGTAACAAAAACACTTGATTCTGAATTCCCCCCACTTAGAAGGTCTGAAAGAATTTACAACAAAAACCATTTTAGGGCAGACAATGATTTTTTAGGAACCAGGGGGGGGGAAGGGACAACAAGATACCACTACAGGAAACAATCTACTCGGAGGAAGAACAACTTTGAGTAACCCCAAAGTGGTGGTAATAGTACCCCAGTTGAGGATACTGTTTGTACCACTGATGGATTAGTATTTTTTTACAAAGGTTTTAAAATTTATAATTATGCAGGGATGTAACTTTGTAAAGATTTATTCCATTTATTAATGAAAGGAATGAAGTTCCTTCCTTCAGTTAAGGAAGACGTGAGTAAAACATTAATTGAATTAAAAATTTTCGTAAGGAAATTAAATCTTAAATTTTTAAACAAGGACAAAACAGAGACTGATAATTTTGGGAAATTGAACAATATAAAAAAGAAAAGCTGTTATAACCCACCTTTACTTCCTATTTTAAGCTCCTTTGAGAACGTTTGTTCACGGGAAATTTATAAGGTATTAAGCAAATATAAACATAGGGTATTTAACCTGTCTAAGAACGAGAAAATATTGTTAAACTAAGGGATGGCCACAATTTAAGGTATATGAAACCAGATAAAGGTGGGGGTATGGCCATAGTAAACGCAGTGGACTACCATAACAGAATTACTTGTATGTTGAACGACCAACTCAAATATGAACTAGCTTCAAGGAATGAAATTAACCTTTCTTATAGGAAAATTAAATTAATGCTGCAGGACTTCATTATACCAGGGGGTCATTAACTAAGAAGTTTTTAACTTCTTAAATGTTGACCACCCTACAATTTCAATAGATTTTGGAATTCCCAAGACACGCAAAGACTTGGTTGATCCCCCTTATAGACTTATTATTTCTGGGCACAATAGTCTTACCTATCCTTTAGGGATTTTTATTGATCGGGTAGTTAGGTACGCTTTAGCCCCCATTGACTACATTTTTATTGATTCTTGGGACTTTTTAAGAAGAATTAAAAGTGATTTTTATGATGAAGTATGTTTTTCTACTGTGGATGTGGTAGACCTTTTTACCCCTATACCACATGAGGGTTTACAAATGTTCCAAGATGTTTTAGTAACCAAAAGTAACTTAACTGGTGGAATGATTAACTTTGTAATGGAACTTATGGAGTTAATTCTGAAAAATAACTTTTTTACTTTTGGTGGAGAATTTTTTAGACAGATTAAAGGTGTGGCAATGGGCAATAGTTGTGCTCCTATTTTTGCCAGCCTAGTTATGTACCAATGGGAATCTACTTTTGTATTTAACACCCTTTTTAAGGAGGATTGGTTTCTTTATTTGAGATTTTTAGACAATGTTTTTATTTTATGGAAAAAAAAGGGGGGGGGGTCACATGAGAAACTACTTGACCACCTCAACGGGATATGTGAATATTTTAAATTTACAGGTACCACTAGTGACAACCAGATTAATTACTTGGATGTAACTTTAAAGATTCTAGTACTAACAGTTTTCAGTCTTGTGTCTATAGAAAGCCCACTTTTTCGAATGATTATTTGGAATTTACAAGCAATCACCCTACATTTGTGAAAATAAATATAATATAAATAAAATAGATTAGTACTAAGCTAACTGCCCTTGCAAGCCATTTTAAGCTTAGCCAATTATCCCTTGTGAGACTCAAACCCTGCACTTTGTGTTTGTAAGGCAAAGACCTTAATCATTAGGCCATCCTCCCAACCCGCAAAATTATAAATGCAAAGAAATGCATTATCATTCCCTTTTTGGCACAACGTCCCTTCATAGGTTCATAGATTAGTACTAGGCTAACTGCCCTTGTGGGCCATTTTAAGCCTAGCCAACTATCCCTTGTGAGAGTCAAACCCTGCACCTTGTGTTTGTAAGGCAAACACCTTAACCATTAGGCCACCCTCCCAATCCCAATATTGTTAAGGGACAAATGGTTCGAGTTACAAGAATGTGCTCTAATTTTTCACTTGTGGAATCTGAAACCCAATTATTATTTGACATGTTTTTAGCTAGAGGCTATCCCTTCAACTTTGTTTCCTAAATTCGAGAACAGGTTATTAGGGAATGGGGTTTTAGATGCAAACCTTTATTAGGGGTGACTGAAGATGCATCTTACCAAACCCGAGAAATTGGAAAAAAAATTTTCCCAAGCAATGGTATTAACACATGGTGAAACCTCAGGTTATGTTAAGAATATTATTAAAAATAACTGGATTATGTTAAAAGGAAATAGAGATTTATTAAATATATTAGGAGACCAACCTTTGTTTACATACAGGATTAACAGCAACCTAAAATCTTTACTTGAAAATCCACATCTAAATAAAAGAAAATTAAAAGGGACCACAAAGTGTGTTTCATGTGAATATTGTAGATATATTTTTGATACCCCTAAGATTCATCTAGGACCCTACAACATGGAGGTTATTTTTGCTGCAGGTTCCTGCACAACAACAGGTGTGGTTTATCTTGCTATATGCATAGATTGTGGACATTTTATGTGGGCAAGACAGAAGATTGAGTAGAAGAAACTATGAACACTGTTACAGCATTTTTAAAAAGGATGAAAAAAATGCACTTTTTAAACATATTTACATGAATCCCACACATTCTTTTAAATTTGGTATTCTAGAAGTAGTTAAGAATTTTAGAGGTGGTGACTGGACTAACAAGTTGTTTAGGACAGAAGTTAGGTGGCAACTTAAACTAAATGCTACTGAACTCCCTGGTATTAATGAACATATCAGCATTAAACCTGAACTAAAGTTCAGGGCATTAAAACTTTGGAAGTTTAATTTTTTAATTTCTGACTCTGCATTTTCATCTTTTTATATTTCAGTGTTTTTTTATTTACTTGTTTTTTTCAAATCAAAAAAGGGGAGGTTTTGAACCTATACTTGTATATCTTACATTGTTATTTAAGCACTGTCGCTTTATTTTCAAATAAGCATTAATTATTGATTAATTGAGTGAACTTTGTATAAAAGCTTGTTTGAAATTGATGTTTAATTGTTCTGATAAAGTTTTGATTACGAAAGCGCTTGACCTACACGTATTGGATTGTTCTCGATGCCATTTGGATTGTCCTATTAATAAACTGTCGTAGTGGGTTGTAGAACATCGGCTCCAGAGTGGTACTTTTGTTTTTTCTTGTTGTGCTTTGCCACTCTTACACCCTGCTGTGTTTAATGCATATGAGGAAACTACAGTGGTATCTAAAAAGCCTATGGTGTCAGCATTCTCAAGACCTGGAAACAATGATTCCTATCATACCTTGCCTATGCCTAGAGTTCCTTTGGGCAGAGGCCTGCCACCAAAACAAGGGACTACCTTTCAGACACCCCCTGCTGCCCAAACCCTAACAACAGATGTATCAGACTATGCATGGGGGGCTCACCTGGCAGGGAAGTGCATTCAGGGCAAATGGAGCCCAAGCCAAATGCACCTGCATATCAATCAAAAAGAAATGTTAGCTGTACAGAATGCTCTTGAAGGACCACATTCTTTCAGAACAACTAATGGTAAAGACGGACAGCACCACTGTTTGTTACATAAACAAGCGGGGGGGGGGGTACACATTCTTACCCCCTCTGCAGACTAGCCATGGCATTGTGGAACACAGCCTTGAGCTACCAAGTGCCACCTACAAGCTCAATTCTTGCCAGGAAAATTTAAATACACTGGCAGACGGACTAAGCAGAAACCTCATGGACCCACACGAGTGGAAACTGGAACCAAGGATTTTCAACATGTTGACAAGAAAATGGGGGAACCCAGATATAGACTTGTTTGCCTCTCCCCCGAACTACCAGTTGGACAAATTTCGCACAAGGGCTCCCCACAAACAAGCCTGGAAAGTGGGTGCTCTGTCCTTCAGCTGGAAAAACCTATCAGTCTATGCCTTCCCCCCTCTACCTCTGCTCTCCAAAGTACTACTAAAAATCAAATGGACAAACCAAGGATGATTTTGATTGCTCCGGACCGGCTGCACCAACACTTGGACCCACTCCTGTGTAGTGTGTCATGGTTATCTCCATGGCACCTGCCTCAGACTCCTTCCCTGCTGTCTCAGCAGGAGAACCAGATTCTGCACCCTCAGTTTCAAACACTGAACCTTGAAGCCTGGCTAATTACTTAATCTCTCCTTTTTCCATCCCTCAGCAAACCTGTGATGGATATCATTTTAGAGGCAAGGAGGCCCAGTACTAGAAAATCTTGTGCTGAAAAATGGAAGATTCTGTGCCTGGAACCAATCTTAAGGGATGAGCACAGCAGCGCCCATTTACCTCAGATTTTACAATACTTAACTGAGATGCTTCATAAGAGCCTGTCTTTTTCCTCCATTAAAGTTCACGCCTCAGCCATTTCAGCTCATTATAACACAGAACCACCCCTCTTCTCTCATCCACTGCTCAAGCAGTTCTTCAGAGGGGCCAAAAAGTTGAGACCGCCCAGGAGAGCTCCAACCCCAGCCTGGGACTTTAACTTTGTCTTGGAGAAACTGTCTACCTCCTTTCGAGCCAGCTGATACTGCAGACTTAAAATTTCTTTCTTGGAAAACAGCTTTCCTTTTTAGCAATCACTTCAGCTAGAAGGGCATCTGAATTGCAGGCCCTTATGGCAGTGGAGCCTTTCATCATTTTTCATGCAGACCGGGTGTCGCTCAGAACCAATCCATCCTTCATGCCCAAGGTGGTATCCAGTGTGGCTCTTAATCAGTCCATTCATTTGCCAACCTGCTTTCCCAATCCACAGAATAAAGGGGAACGTATACTGCATTCCTTAGATATGCTCAGACAGCTTAGATTCTACTTGGACAGGACTAAACCTCAAAGGAAATCTAAACTGCTGGTTGCATTTACTGCAGGGGCAGAGGGGAAGGCTATTTCAAAGCAAACCATTTCTAAATGGAGAAGCCATTGCATTCATTTCTGCTATAAGCACCATGGAAAACCTATCCCCCAGGGGATCAGACCTCACTCCACCAGGGCTGCATCTACCTCTACAGCCTTTCTCAGAGGCGTCCCTACCAGGGACATCCTAGAAGCTGCTACCTGGAGTTCTGTACATACTTTCACCAAGCATTATCATTTGCCAATTTTCTCGAAATCCAGAGTTGGCTTTGCCACTGCAGTGTTGCAGGTCCTTTTAGCTGGCCCTAATGCTATCTAAATTCCTGCTCCCAACCATAGCTTTGGGAATCTGCCCAAATGTAATGACTGCAGCAGTGAAACACAAAGAACATAGTACAGTTGTGTACACTTACCATAAATGTAGATGTTGGAGTGTATTCACTGTTGCAGTCCTGGTTACCCTCCCTCCAACCCCCTAACTTCTTTTGGCTATGCCTCTTTCCTTTACTATGCTTAAAAGCATTTTTGGTGTATTTGCTTTTTTGTTGGAGGTATATATTTGTGCTTTTATATTTAATTGCTTCCCATTAGGGGGGCACCTGACATCTGGGGCAAGAAAAACTGATGTAATGGTGTCGGCTGCATGTTTTATACCCCCTGACGACCTGACGTCATAGAAGAAGGGACAGCAACCGATGCAGGACCCAAGACTTTGTTAATCAGGCCGACTGAGGGCTACCTACAAGCAGATAACTCAAATGTAATGACTGCAGCAGTGAATACACTTGAACATCTAAATTTATGCTAAGTGTACACAACTGTACTTTCTCTCTCTCTCTGGGCAGATTCAAATGACATTGATCCCTTCACAGCACCAATTTCAAACATTTTGGACATCCTGGCTGAAACCTTTTGAGAAAAGAGCAGCGACTGCTACGATTCAAGTTCAACTGGCCGCTATTTCCAATTTTCATGTGGGTCTTATGGGTTCTAACGTCATGTCCCACAAGCTATGTAGGGCCTTTTTATTTTCCTGCCATCCGTGAACCTCTCCATCTTTGGGATTTAAATTTAGTGCTAGTGGCTGTAATCCTCCCTCCCTTTGAACCAGCCACTTCTTGTCCTCTTAAATTATTATGGAAGACCCTTGTCCTGATTGCAGTTGCATCAGCTAGATGGGCTTCCGAGTTGCAGGCACTTTCCATCTGCCCTCCTTATATGATTTTTCATAAGGATAGAGTATCTCTGAGAACGAATCCTTCCTTCTTACCAAAAGTCTGTTCAGAATATAATTTGAATCCATCCATTGAACTCCCTGTATTCTTTCCAAATTATGGCAACAAAGCAGAGTATAAGCTACATCAATTGGATGTCCACAGGCAGTTACGATTTTATCTTCAAAGAGCCAAGGACATTTAAAATCAGATCAGCTATTTGTATCCTTCTCACAGAGTAAGCAAGGCTCACCAGTTTCCAAAGTGACCTTGTCAAAATGGCTGTCTGATACTATTACTTATGCTTATAAGTTTCAGCATGTGTCTGACCAGGGAAAGGTAAGGGGATACTCGGTCCTTGGCTCCCTCCATAGCTTTTCAAGCCAAGCTTCCATTAGATACTGTTTGTGCGGCAGCAACATGGGCTATTCTCCATACCTTCATTAATTATTACAAAGTAGACCTGACCTCTCAGAACAGGCCATCTTTTGGTTCTAAGGTTCTGAAGTCTCTTTTCCAGTGAGCCACCCAGGGTTTAGATGCTGGGGACGCTGTCCCAACCAGAAAGAAGGAAGATGAGATTGACAACATAACATAAAGAAGTTATGTTCTTACCATAACATTCCATGTTTGTTGTCCTATATCTTGCCTTCCTTCCTTGCATCCCTCCCTCCTTCCCCCATCCTGGATGATTGAGAGGAATTTCATTTTTTGGCTGAGTTTCCTTTGCTTTTCAACTATTGGTGTAGTCTTTGTCACCTTTGTTCTGTTTCGGTACAAGGAAGTAATATTGTTTAGTTACCTCCTTTATTTGGTAATTTATAGTTCTATCTAGTGGTTAGGTCTCACAAATGAGATCTGGGTAGCTACCGCTAAGCATGCTGGGATAAGGGGTTAGCCTCTATCCAGTAAGGACTCCTCGAGCTTTAGAAGTGGCTGAGCCGAAGCTGAGATCGGCTCCGAACCTAACCAGAAAGAAGGAGGGCAAGATAAAGGACAACAAACATGGAATGTTGGGGTAAGATCATAACTTTTTTCAGTTCAAATTTGGGTAAAGTAGGTTTTTAATTACATAAATACCTTCTAAATTGTCTTATCTGCTAACAGGTCAGTAACAACACTTGAGAGGAAGCATCCGACTATAGTCTGATTTTAAAAGGGGTGAGATGTATGAATGGATCAAAATAATTGGAGCAATGGAGGCTGAAGAGGGAAGAAAATGAGAAGAGTGAGGATCTCCAAGACTGGACACACTTTTGACTCAGGGACTTTTGGGCTAGAGGTGGATGTGGAGCCTGTAAATTAAGGGGGGGGGGGCATCAAGGGAAAGAATGAGAGCTAGTTATGATCGTGAGTTGGCCAGCCAAATGATGAGGCAGAGCGGGAAGGCATACTCGTGGTTAACAGGAGGTCATGAAAGTCTTGATATAGTTGAATATAGGATGTGGATAGAGATTTTCAGTGGAGTACAAGTAAATGGGTCAACAGATAAAAAGGTGATGAAGAACTGGGCAGGAAAAACATGAAGAAAGAAGCCATGATGGCAGGGAGAGTGGTAGACAGCAGTTTATAAGATTTACAGGAAGACTGCAGAAGGGGTGGAAAAGGTACGAGATGCAATACAGTGAGGGAGATGACATCATAGACTGCGAGAAAGGCTATGTGAGTTTCATCCGAGTGCAAAACTTCTAGGTAGGAGAGTACCTGACAGAAGGCAGGAAGTGGAGATATCTGTTGTGTGGATGAAGAAAGATGATTTTGGTGAATGGAGGATAACTTGATTCATCAATGTTCTGTTTCCTTAAATTCATAACCTTAAACAAGGCTGTAGGACACCCGAGTATGTTTCATTGAGTACATGTGTCAGCGCCCCCTACTTTTGGGGCTGCTGTAGAAGAAAGTCACTGCATCACCCAAGGCAGTAGTTTTACTATTTTAAGACTTTCACCAAATCTGGACATTACTGTAGCAAGTTTAGAAATGCAAGTACTGTCACTGAAAGGAGATAGTCTTTGCAGTGGGCACTGAAGTCAGATTACTGTGAAATGAAGTCTATAGGTTTAGACTTGGTAAGTGTAGGAGGATACAAGGGCAGTAGGGATGAGGGCTGGGTTCATGTGGTAGAGCATGTAGACAATGATCTATGAGATGAGAAAGTTGTGTTAGTAGACAGGCTCATGGAGGTGGCAGCCAGATGCCAGAATAGTGTTCAATGGAGCATAATCAAAAGTATTACCTGTGCCGGTATTCACCACATAAAGAAAAGAATGGCTTTGAGTGTAGCAGTGGTTGCAGTAGTGAGTAAGTAAAGGGCTTGAGGTAAGAGGAAAGGGAATGCCGAGGGGAGACCAGAGTGGCCCAGAAGTCTGCAGTGCTCAGAGCTGAGTTAGGGTGATGTGTTGATGGCTATACTTTTAAACTACGATTGAAGGAGGGGTGTGTCAGAAGCAGGAGATGGTGATTACAGTTAAAACAAAAAATCTTGTGGCTGTGTAGACGAAACAGGGTAATGTGGATCACTGCATTGCACTGAACAGCATAAACCAATGGAGGTGAAGACTGGGAAATGGAATCAAGTGGGGTAGAAAGAAATATGTTGTACTTGAGGGATCATAATCTGCCAAGAGCATACTGGGAGGTATCCATTCCCTGGAGTAAGGATGGAGTGGAAGGATAATGAAATCCTGGACCATGATTAACTCTTGCAGGACAGTACCAGTAAGGGTACAGTTTTGATTCCTTTGCTAATCAATGCAGAGGGGGCCAGGGGTATTCAGGCAAATATGCCTTCTGTGTGACCAAACCAGTGTGTGGCTGGTTATCAGTTGAAAGACAATACTGCTGTGGCGTTTAGGGCATCAATAATGCAGATTAAAAAAGGAGTTGATGGAAGATGTCAAAAAGAGGAACCAATACTTGGGTTTATAGCAGAAGGGAGGAACTGTGCTAAGTTAGGTTGAGTAAGGGTGGAAATGATGTCACAGATGGGGAAATAGGCAAGCATTGATTGAATACTTTATCATCCTTAACAGATCAAAAGTGACAGAAGGGTGCCATGGTGAGTAGGAGGTCTGAGTGAAAGAGAGAAGTAGCTAGATGCCAGCATAGATTGGGAGGAGGGAATTGGCTATCCTTAGGAGAGAGGTTAAAGCTCTGAGACCAAAATGTAATCCCATTGTTATCCAGAATCTGCCCAGTATTTTGGCAGGTCCCCTGATGGAGATAAACAGATTGCTTGTTCAGAAGTGGTTTTACAATTATGCCACTCTTATACAAAGGAAGGAATAGGAAGCGTCGAAGGAACTACGAACCTTACATTATGGCAGGGAAAGAATCCTACAAGAAAGGCTGCTTGCTTTTCCAGAGGACAGCAATCTCCAGAGCAGTAAATATCTAGTCCTGTCAAGAATTCTGTCAGTCTAACCTTATTTAGGGGAATTCAACACATATGGTTTACTAGATTTCACTAAGGCCTTTGAGCCTCTCACTATAGAGCAGAGCTTGGAGATGACAATGGATTGAGGAACTGCATTGCAACATGGTTGGAGTTACAGGAAGTTGTAGTGAGCATTATGGTGACAGGATTAAGTGATGTGACTAGTGGCGTACTATATACTAGTTTGTTCTGGGTTGAGTCCTCTCTTTGCTTGTTTCAGCCCTATCACAGGGGAAGGAAGTTGCAATCGACCTCTGTTGATGTGTACAGGTAAGACTCTGAGATGGATGAATGGCAGAAATACGGTGGTTGAAGTTCATTACTGAAAAATATAAGCTTCTCCATGTAATCCACTACAGTCTTGATATGAAGTAACAGGTAAGTGGAGTGATATTGAAGATGAAAGTGCTGGAACATCATCTTTGCCATTGATGCTGCACTGAGTAGACTACCTGCTTCAGATGGGGGGGGGGGGTGCAAGTGGTAAGAGCAAGTGGAATATTGGGGTGTATTAATGCATGCTTGCCCTCTGCTAGGCCACAAGGGGGGTGCTCAAGAACATGCTGAAATGTAAAGGGGAGATCCTGAAAAGGAAGGACTAGATGGAGAAGGCACGTGTTGCAGATTTTAGGTGATAACTGCTGCATGGTTTTGTTAAACTGCTTCTTGGAGGGTTGTGGACCTTTGGCATGAACTACCAGAATGAGTAGTAGGGGGGGAATCCACAGAGGTATTAAAGTAAGCAAGGGACAAGGGGGAGAAATGGGTAATGGAGGAGGGCAGGATGGTTGGAAGTAGAATGAAATGGCCTTAAAGGGCAGAATTGGAAGGTTAATAGTTTCCTACTATCCAGCAAACATTGTATCAGACCTAGGACATTGGCATGGAAGCTGGTAGCAAAGTTCTGCAAAATATTAGTAACAGCCGAGTACTTGTGTTTTGAACTGTTTAAATGTTGCTGTCATCAGGGCCTAAGATGCCAGGGTGAAGATGTAGGAGACTCATAAAGGCTTACAAAAGGAGAAAAATCCCTCTGCTACAAGATGTTGGTAGGACAGACCAAGATGTGAAGGACATGTTCAGTCCACTGCAAATCGGTGTTGGGAAGGATGTTGAGGAAAGCACAAGCAAAATATAAAAATCCCTAAGATGCCTACAAGATGCTTTTATTGCTGGTCCATTATAGGAAGGTGAGCTTTTATGGTGGTTTCTGTATGGCAGTCGCACTGCAGGGATTTTTATATTTTGCAACATCTTGTAGCAGAGGGATTTTTCTCCTTTTGTAAGCCTTTGAGTGTCCCACATCTTCACCTTGGAAGAGTTGAGCAGGCCTGTGACCAGTCATTCATTTCTTCTCCCATGCCACCAGCTGCCTAGTCACTAGTGTTGTGGAAGGAAGTCTGGCAAACATTCTTTTAGCCACAATATTTTAGCTTCTCTGAACTTGGGGTGTTTTTTGCCTACCACAAATATCTGACCTCTTCGCACTTTGTAAAACAGCTGAATTAGGCTTGTTTGTATAGCAGCATCTTTTTCAGCTCTTCACATTAAGACTCTAAAATGGGAATACAGTAAAAGCTGCTTTATTTGTTTCTGATTGCCTTTTTTATGCACCTGCTGAGGTAATGTTTCAGCTGTAATAAGCTGCCCTTTACAGTTAAACAATACTTTTGCTTGTGTCTGGAACAGGCAGAGCTGCAGCTGATGCAAGAATGATTTCCTGCCCTGGGCTCAACATTTGCTGGTAAGTGCTGGATGTTCTGGGTGATTTTCACATACTTGATTACATCTTTCCCGAATGCTGGATATATGCAGCGTCTCCAACATGGGCAGGAAGGCGCATTCAATTTTGTTTTTGTCCAACACATTCATCTTTTGATTTGCTTTTTTGCAATGTGCTACAGCTGTAATGCTAATTTTCTATTGCATTTCTAGGTCAGAAGCTACATTTGAAGGATTAGGAATGTCCTCCTTAGTAAATGGAATCCCTGTTTCACTGCCAATTCTGAGGTTTCTGTGAACTGTTGCCAGATATTTTAAGCAGTGTGTGTATGGGAGGAGAAATCCGCATGCATCTCTGAGGCATTTTTAGTACTTTATACCAGTTTTTCATGAACTGTGCAATAGCTTTATTCCTGTCCATTTGTTGAGTGGATGCTGGTTGCATGTGACCCTTCTGGTAAGGTGTAGTTTGTTAATGCAAGCAGTATCTTTAGTTGAGATATTTTGAGTGTCTGCTTACAGAATTACACTTGCTGAAAATGAACTCAGTGCTCATTTTATTGGAGCCTTTTGTAGTGTCTGACAATGGCTGTTCCAGAGTGAAGCATACTTTTAGACATCAGTAAATAAAAGCTAGTAGTAGTTTTTAGCGTGGGTACCTCTTCATTTTCTGTCTCTAGATTTTTCCCCATTACTGCGGTGGTGGTTCTGCGGTAGCGTTGTCGCCTCACAGTTAGACGTTGCCCGTTTGATTCTCAGAGCGTCTTCTGTGTAGCGACATGTGTGAATGGGCGTTCCTTTGTTGAAGGTTGTGTGTTAGGCCCGGCAAGCCAGTACGTAAAAATCTACTGCCAATCATTAGCTGACCGGAGTTCCGCTGTGGCGACCCCTAACCGGGAAAAGCCAAAAGACGCAAACAAACTGCTTGCCTATTCGTAGGCAAAGATAGATACTATCGTACTTGGATAGAGGAGTGTTGTGGTTTGTCCTACCCAGACCTCTTGCCTTCACACTATTTTTATTCAAAGTCTTGTATCTCTTAACTGTATACTTGGTCATTCTGCTTGTATTATTCCATGCTTGTTTGGGGACATGTGAATTAGGCAGTGTGATGTCACTTCCTACCAGGAAAGGTGAAATGGTCCTCATTTAGTCACCCATTATCTCCCTAATTGAATGAACCCCTGTCTTTATCAATACAAGTGGGTGCCTTGTCACACTGGCCGTGTGCTTTTAGTTGTTTTGAGAAATTAATGATTATATTTATTTGGCGTCTGTCATTCCCACTTAACCTCCCAGGCTCTGTAGTGTTCTTTGTCTGGGACACCTCCCCATAGTTTATTCACACTATTTACCTGATTATTTGCCCCCATTAGAGTCAGTAGTGTAAGGCTAGATGCATGTCATGCATTCTTTATCACCTTTATTTTATTTTTTTTGTTTTTATGAGGAAATTGTGTGTTGGTTTACATATGTGGAATAGTCCAGACACCATTTTCAACCATAACACAGGAACAAGGCTTTTAGACAAGTGAAGCAGACAGTAGATTGGGACATGTGTGATTACGTTGTATATGGTTTAACTGAGGAGGAAAGCCTCTGTGATTTAACTAACATTTACAGCAAACAGGTTGTTGAATTGCTTGATATTAGAATAAATGAGATGACATCAGGGCAGGTGTATTAACTTTTTTGTCTTGCTGAAGCAGTCTTCTTCTACTACCTGGACAAACTGGGGATGCTGAGCACTGAGAAAGATGTTCTTAGTGTTTCACTGTTGCAGTCATTACATTTGGGTTGTCTGCTTGCAGGTAGCCCTCAGTCGGCCTGATTATCAAAGTCTTGGGTCCTGCATTGGTTGCGGTCTCATCTTCCATGACATCAGGTAGTCAGGGGCATAAAGCATGCAGCTGACATCATTACATCAGTCTTTCTTGCCGTGCAGTGCCCAAAGAAGAAGCAGTTCGCAAGTGCCGGTCGGCCGACTCCTGAAATTTTCATTTTCGAGTTTCAGATCTTAAGTCTTCAACTAAGCTAAGTACCCCCATTGGGGATCCTTTTTCTTGCTCTAAACCGATGTCAGTAAAAGTTAACAATTGTATTACTTGTGGAAAGCAAATACCTCAAAGATTTTCATTTGTACTGCTTTCCTTGCTTAGGCCAAGACCACGACGTACCTCGCTGTCTGTTTTGTGCCTTATTCAAACCTCGAACTATTCGTCGTCTGTTCATTTTTGCATCTAAATATTTTGGTACTCCGTTCAATTATCCAGAAATGGCTTTGGTAAGTTACCTGACTACCAACATTCCAAAAAAACACAAAAACAGACTGCATAGGTCCAGCGCTGCTGACGACACTTCTCCTAGGCTAGTCGCCAGTTTGCTGGCACGCAGGCACTTTCACAGCCCCTGATACCCGCTACTTCATATTCGCTGGCCTCTACTGAGACCCATTTGGAGTCCAGTATGCCGCGAGATGCTTCTTCAACTGTGGAACCTGCGGATGTCTCTACCTTGGATGGGTCCGGAGCTGTTGTGCAGGCACCGACTTCTGTGGGTGTATTCAGGCCTACTGACTTGCATATTAAACCAACGCCATCTTCTTCAAGGCCTAAAACTCTATCCACGCGTAGAAAACCGATGCCCAGACCGCATGGTCAGGCCCCTATGCCTAAAAAAACAGATAAGAATGGCTGAAGACCTAATCAGGGGAAGCCACCCTTCTCCCTCTAAGAGACCTAGAACTGATTTTCCTTCGGATTCTTCTGATCAGGATTCTGAAATTTGTTTCCTCTGATGACCAGGAGTTGCCCTTATCTACCTATGAGGATTCTGATGCAGAGGACTCCATTCACTCTGCTTCCTCTCCAGAGGATTTCTCTTTTGGTGAAGTTCTGCATGCTGTTAGGTAGCATTTCCGCTGGGAAAGCCAGGATTACTGACTCCAAAAAGAGGCTTAAGGAATTCTTACTCCTACCTCAACACAGGCCTTTAGCTATACCTCCTGTACTGGACATTGTAGATGATGCCTTCTAGGAATCTAGCCTGGCTCCTGACACTTTACTTCCAGCTCCCAAAAAACCTAACTGGTATTAAGTACCTGACACTCATAAGTTCCTCTTCAAGAATCCTACTGCAGATCCTGAGACCATTTCACAGGGACCAAAAGGCATTAAGGCTAGTACTGCCAAAAACCCTACCCCCTCTGATAGAGATTCCAGGGCTCTGGACAGATGGGGTAAGAAAGTATACACTTCTGCAACTTTGGCCATTAGGGACTTAAACTGCCAGTTTCATATGTTAAAGTATCAGCAGCATATTATTGGATTGCTTAAACAGAAAATGATGATTCCTGACTGTGCTGAAAATAAAGAATTACAGGATTTAATGAATTTTGCTGAACAAGTTGGAAAACATTTTGATTCATTAGAGGCATCTTGCAGGGCTGCTGTCACTGGGTCTGTACTTAGAAGGCATGCTTGGCTTAAGGAGCAATCTTTGCCAGATCATGTTAAAGCTAAATTACTAGATGCTCCCTTAAACTAAGACCACCTGTTTGGTCAACAAAGCAGAGGTACTTAAAAAGATGGGGGGAAAAGCTAAATCTATGCAAACTGTTAGATTTCCTGCAAGTACAGCCTCCCAGATTTAGTAGGCACTGACCTAAGAATTGGTCCTTTCCTGCCTCTTCCAGGCCTTCAGTCCAAACCCAGAACCAGCAGACCACCCAGGCTTCAGTCTCAAGGTACTCACAGACCTAAGCAGTGGGGGGCTCCCACTTCCAAAGCTGAGAGTAGTAAGACACCACCTTATGGTAAACTGTCACAATGACTTAACTTTAAACCTTCCAAGCCCTGCTCAACTGACTGTTCCTTTTAGGGTGAAAGATCGCCCTACATGCAAAAAACTGGGCATTCATTATCCAAGACAAATGGGTTTGAAATATAGTTTCCCAAGGATACAGATTCCACTTCCACTCCTTACCAACTCCAAACGGTTGGCCAGACCTACCCCCAAATCAGTGGACAGAGGCTCAAAAGCAGGTTCTCTCTCTCCTAAGCATCAGGGCTATTCAACCTGTCCCAGAAAAGGAATGGGGGCAAGGTTTTTACTCAAGACTCTTCCTCGTACCCCGAAAAGACAATTCCTGGCGTCCTATCCTGAATCTGTCTATCCTAAACACTTTTTTGGTAATCCCAAAATTCAGAATGCTAACTCTTCATCAGCTGCTTCCCATGCTAGGCAAAAATGCCTGGTTGGCAACACTGGATTTAAAGGAAGCCTACCTGCACATCCCAATAAGGGAATCTTGCAGAAGATACTTATTCTTCATTGCAGGCTACATGCACTGTCGGTTCTCTGCACTGCCCTTTGGCTTCTTTACTGTGCCCAGGGTATTCACAAAGTGCCTAGCTCCAGTCATTGCATTTTGCAGGCAAAGAAATATTCAAATATAGCCACGCCTGGATGATTGTCTAATTCAGGCAGAAAGCCAGGACATACTATTAAATCATCTGGCATTTGTAACGAAATTACTAACTTCTCTGGAGTACACAATAAACGAAAAGAAATCACATCTAGTACCCTACCCAACAAATTTTATTCCTGGGAGCAAGCTTGAATAAAACTTCCCAGATAGCCTACCTCATGCCAGAGAACCAAGTTCATTTGACAGCCTACTTCAAACTACTGGCCACAAAGACCCAGCTATCTGCAAGCCCTGGGGTTCATGGCCTCTTGCATTCTACTAATTCTGTAAGCAAGACTGCATATGAGGAAACTACAATGGTATCTAAAAAGCCTATGGTGTCAACATTCTCAGGCCCTAGAATCGATGATTCCTATCATCTCTTGCTTTAAGACAGAGTTCCTTTGGTGGGCAGAGGCCTGCCACCACAAGGGACTGCCATTCACTCTACCCCCTGCTGCCCAAACCCTAACAGACTCATCAGATTATGCATGGGAGGCTCACTTGGCAGGGCAGTGCATTCAGGGCAAATGGAACCTGAGTCAAATGCACCTGCATATCAATCAAAAAGAAATGTTAGCTGTACAGAATGCTCTGACAGCCTTCAAGGACCATATTCTTCCAGGACAATTATTGGTAAAGACGGACAGCACCACTGTTATGTGGTACATAAACAAGCAGGGGGGAACCCACTGGCACCACTGTTGTGGTACATAAACAAGCAGGGGGGAACCCACTCATACCCTTTCTGCAGACTAGCCATGGCTTTGTGGAACACCGCCTTGAGCTACCAAGTGCACCTACGAGCTCAATACCTGCCAGGCAAGCTAAATACACTGGCGGACGACCTAAGCAGAAAGCTCATGGACCCACACGAGTGGAAACTGGAACCAAAGATATTCAACATTTTGAGAAACTAATGGGGGAGCCCAGAGATGGACCTATTTGCCTCCCCTTAGAACTACCAATTGGACATATTCTGCACAGGGACTCCCCACAGGCAAGCCTGGAAAGTGGGTGCCCTGTCCTTCACCTGAAAAAAACTATCAGTTTACGCCTTTCCCCCTCTCCTCTCCAAAGTGCTACTAAAAATCAAGCAGGACAAACCAAGGACAATACTTATTGCACCAGACTGGCCACACCAACACTGGTACCCCCTCCTGCGCATTGTGACTTCTGGAACCTGCCTCAGACCCCTGCCCTGCTGTCCCAGGAGGAGGGTCAGATTCTGCACCCACAGCTTCAAACCCTGAACCTTGCAGCCTGGCTAATTACATGATCTCTCCGTTACCATCCCTCAGTAAGCAAGTGATGGATGTCATTCTGGAGGCAAGGAGGCCTAGTACTAGAAAATCCTATGCTGCAAAATGGAAAAGATTCTGTTCCTGGAGCCAAACTCAGGGGATGGACACAACAGTGCCCAATTTACTGCACATTCTTCAATACTTAACTGAGATGCTTCAGAAGGGCTTTTCCTTGTCTTCCATCAAAATTCATGCCTCTGCCATTTCAGCTCATTATAATAGAGCCACCCCTCTTCTCTCCTTCACTGCTGAAGCAATTCTTCAGAGGGGCTAAAAACTTGCCACCCAGGACAGACCCTACTCCCGCCGGGGACCTTAACTTTGTATTGGAAAAGCTCACTCTACCTCCCTTTGAGCCAGCTGCAAATGCAGAGTTGAAATTCCTTTCTTGAAAAACAGCCTTCCTTCTAGCCATCACTTCAGCAAGAAGGGTATTGAATTACAGGCCCTCATGGCAGTGGAGCCTTTCATCATCTTTCATGCGGACAGGGTGCCCTCAGGACCAATCCCACCTTTATGCCCAAGATGGTATCTAGTTTGGCCCTTAATCAGTCCATTCATGTGCCAACCTTCTTTTCTAATCCACGGAACAAAGGGGAATGAATACTGCACTCCTTGGACGTGCACAGACAACTTAGATTTTACTCTGACAGGACTAAGCCTCTCAGGAAATCTGAATAGCTGCAGGGGCAGAGGGGAAGGCCATTTCAAAGCAAACCATTTCTAAGTGGATAGGCCACTGCATTCATTTCTGCTATAAGCACCATGGAAAACCTACCCCACAGGGGATAAGACCACATTCCACCAGGGCTGCATCTACCTCTACCCTACCAGGGACATCCTAGAAGCTGCTACCTGGAGTTCTGTACATACCTTCACCAAGCATTACCACTTGCCAATGTTTTCAAACTCCAGAGCTGGTTTTGTCACAGCAGTCTTGCAGGGCCTTATAGCTGGTCCTAATGCTATCTAATTGCCTCCTCCCTTCCTTAGCTTGCGGAATCTACCCAGATGTAATGACTGCGACAGTGAAACACGAAGAGTATAGTACAGTTGTGTACACTTACCATAAATGTAGATGTTCGCGTGTATTCACTGTTGCAGTCCTGGTTACCCTCCCTCCAGCCCCCTGACTTCTATTGACTATACCTCTATTCTTGTTTACTATGCTTAAAGCTTTCTGGTGTACTTGCTTTTTGTAGGAGGTGTAACCTTGTATACAATTGCTTCCCATTATGGGGGCACCTGACATCTGGGGCAAGAAACTGATGTAATGGCATCGGCTGCATGCTTTATACCCCTGACTACCTGACGTCATGGAAGATGAGACAGCAACCGACACAGGGCCCAAGACTTTGATAATCAGGCTGACTGAGGGCTACCTGCAAGCAGATAACCCAAATGTAATGACTGCAACAGTGAATACACTCAAACATCTACATTTATGGTAAGTGTACACAACTGACCTTTCTCCTCATAAAAAGAGGAGGATTTGATGTGAAGTTTGTTAGTAAAATACATTAATGGCTGTATGTAAGCTTAAATCTGATTGTAGACTGTGTGGCCCTTGATGTTAAGGGTAGTCCTTTAGTGCTGTGGAGAAATGAGTGATGTTCATCTGGTGGGGAAAGGTTGATGAAGCTGCCTTTATTGCTGGAAGCCTTTCATGCTGGAAGTGTGTGTTGGCATTTAATGCAGATGTAAGAATTGTATTTTCAGTATGAGGTACGAGAACAGCCAGGACAGGTCTCAATGTAGGGGTGAGATGGTTGGAAGCACTGTAGCAGGCTGTTAACTTGATTGGCATCTCTGTCAACAATTAATTTAGTGTCTAGATAAAGATCTGAGTGGACTAAAAGAACACATCTGAACTGAATATTATATAGGCTTGAACTTTTGAAATATGTTTGTATGAGTCAGTTATGTTTAGTGGGCGGCTATTATCTTTAGTTGAGATCCGAACACCATGTAGACAGGTTTTGCAATATAAAGACTAATGTTATTTCTGTTAACAGAATTTTCCACTGTCAATGGTTTCATGTTTTTTTCTACGTCTTTGGGTATGTGGCCTTGTCTGTGTAGTACATCTTTTTAGAATGTTAGATCAAGGGCGAATATTAGCTGCAGTACCTTTGTAATGATGAGAGAAAAATAGCAAAAACCCAAGTGCATGTTGCAGTAGAACACCAGTGGGAGAGGCGCCAATGTCTGTGATAAGTTACCATTTTGAATAACATACCTTGTGTGTAAAGTAGCAAGTTACATTTGAAGGTATTTGTACTAAAACAGTCTTCCAAGCACTCAAATGTGCGTTTCATGTTGGTGGAAAATGCCACCAGCATGTTGTCCATTCTCCATATTTACATTGCTCTAAGGTATTATGGCATGCCTAGAAGTCATGCTAGGTGTTGATGAGATTGCTGCATTTATAATAATTTGAAGTGCAGTATTTTTCTAGTATTTTTATTAGAGTGCAGAATGTAGAGGTCTGAAATACTGAGTTGTGTGGGGATGAAGTTTTGTTTTTAGGTTTTAAGAGAATGATTTGTTGCAATACAGTACCTTCAGAGAGGGATCAATATGGGTAAGAAGTGTATCTTTGGAGCAGCCATATGGAGAAAGGTGGGTTTAAGGAAATGGGGTAATCGTGGTATGGTTTGAGGTTTCCAAGTGTCCATTTCCATTTGTGTTAAGTTGGAATGGAAATCAAACCACACAAGTGGATAAAACAACAGGCAGCAACTGAATTTGCCAAAAAAAAAAAAAAAAAAAATACAAGGTGAAAGACCAGTTGAGAAGGCAAGAAATGTGGAAAGTGTATAAATATAGTCAAGTATAAAACTTTTGGAAGAACCCCATGTTCATCAGGAATGAATGCAGGAATGGCTGCGGAGAGGTGAACTCAAACCAAGAGATGAAAGGTTAATATTGGCGGCCCAGGATAGTGGGCTATGTACACATTGGTGTACAAAGTCCATTGAACATGTGGGAGAAACAGACAAATTTAGGTTTGCAAAACAGAATTGGAAACAATTGCTCACCTCATTGCTGGTTGCGACATACTAATGGCAGAAAGACTGTATACTGAAAGGCATAAATAATGTGGCGAGACTGTTGCACTGGGGATTGTGCAAACATTATGGCACTGAATTGGCTGAAAAACACTAGAATTATGAGCCACAAAGCATCATAGAAAATGGTTTACATCATGAGCCATCCATTTCCAACAGTTGAAAAGATAGATACTAGAAAACCGGGTATAGTGGTCCAAGAAAAGACAAAAGTAGCATTGATCATTGAAATTGTCACACCCTGTGTACAAAGAGTCATAAAATATCAGGATTTGCTAACAGAAATGAGAGCAGTGTGGAAGAATACCCAGATAGTTCATAGGCGGTTTCTAGGCTAATGGCCTTGGGGCCCTTACAAGCCTAGCCAAGAGTTTATCCCCCCAAAAAAAACAGTCAGCACCTGTTGCCCTTGTCAATGAGAGGCAAAGGTGGAACCCCTGGGACAGATTTGTGGTTTCCCATCCACTCATCAAGGTTGTGCTTGAAGAGGGTCAGCAAGGTACTCTGACATGTATGAGAAGCCTATTCCAGAGACAGGGCAGCCTCTGGGAGACTAACCTCTCTCTCCAGCAGGTAATGAGCAAGGGGTTAGACTTACAGATATGGAGCATCTCTAGGAGGGCAGGGTCCGATATTGCCTTGTAGGCAAGACACAGATCACCTCTGAGCAATCTGTATGATAACCTAGTAGAGTGATAGTTCCAATAGTAGTAGGAGCAACAGGTCTTGTATTAAAAAAAAAAAAAAAATTACAATCATATTTGGATATGCTTCCAATACATGTAACTCCTTATGACTTGCAGGAGGAGCCATTACAGGGCACAATACGGGTGCTTCTAAGCTAACTTTTGGCTAGCATCAGAGTGAAACTATACTAATTTCATGAACTTTAATCATACTTTGACTAAGGAATGGGGTCCATTCCTGTCATGGTATTAGAAACCCAAAAGATTTGGAGAAGTTAAAAAGGAAGAGAAATATGAACATAAAGGGAAAGATTTTGTGTAACATATGTTTTGTAGAAGATTTGTTGAGGACATTTGCTTTTGTGGAAAGACTCCCTGATACAATTAAAAGAATTTATAAGATACTTGCAAAAAAGCACTCCTTTTCTAGAGTTTACGAGTCAGTATTCCCTTGAGTCCATTGTTTTTCTTTGTTAGTATTACTAAGGATTAAAATGGTTTTATTAATACAGGGTTACATAGAAAGTCTTGTAGGCATATTAAAGTATTACAAAGGCAGTGTGTGCATCCTGCCTATATTTATAAGAATATCTTGAAGGGTCAAACTCTTAAGCATGTCTAGGCTGAATAAGCTCAACAATTGTTTTTTTAGAGACTTATCTAGTCTAAGTGGTGAGTTTAAAGAAAGGGGTATAACTCTAGGGAGATTAAAAAAGCCTGTGAAGAGGGTATGGCCTCAGGGGCTGGAATAGCTAGAACCTATTTTTCTCTTGACGCGTCTAGGGATCAGGATGCCCGTATTCAACTTGAGAGATCTGGAACAACATGTCAGAGTACTGTACCCATTATGATGTATTGTACAAGTGATGTAGAAGTAATATTTAGTGTTATCAAGTTTAATTGGTCTATTTTGTTAACTGATAATTCTAAAGGAAATATAGCGGGAGATGCTGTTTTTTAGATGCAAGAATAACAAGTCTCTGAAGAGACAATTACGCTACAAGACTTGAGCTTGTAGCCCTTCCAAATAAGGAGTTTGATACAAGGAAGTGCAATAGATGCAAGTTTTATTACTGCGTCTAATGTTTTTGTGCATCCAGTTACAAGGCTTGTGTGTAAGGTTAGAGTTTCAGCAGACTGTTGCACACTTATTTATCTTGCCCTATGTAAAACATGTATAAATTTTGTACTGAAAAGACTAATCGGCCTTTATTTGAAAGGATGAGAGAACACTGCTACAATATTCATATACATGATACCAGAAGTGCTTTGGCACATACGTTTAATTTTATGGCAATGGAGATTGTTGAGAAGAATCTATGACAAGGTGATTTTAGGAATTGGAACGAGAAGAGGGAATTATGGTGGATAATTAGATTACAAGCAGATAAATTCCCTGGATAATTAGATTTCAAGCAGGTAAATTCCCTGGTCTGAATGCAAGAGTTTCTCTTAAGCCTGTTTTTAAAATCCGGGGACCTTCCACATTAATATGAGTAAGGGTTCTTTAATGTAATTGTTTTAATCCTGTTTTAATATGATGAGGCATTTTATTGGATGTTCTTCGTGTTTCACTGCTGCAGTCATCACCTGTGGGTTATCCCTGCTGTCGTAGCCCTTGGCCGGCCCGAATACCAGAGTCTGTTTTTGTGCGCTGTGCTGTCACGTGTAGTCTGACGTCAGGTTGTCAGTACTATAAAGCAAGGCAGCTGACATCATTGCATTAGTCTTTCTTGCCATGGACACATAGCAGAAGCAGTTTGCACAAGTGCCGGTTTGTCGCTACCAAAAGTAGTATTTCAGCAGGAAACCTCTAAAGCAAAGTACCCCGTTGGGGACCTTTTTTTTCTTGCTCTGACCGATGTCCGAAAAAGTTAATTGTCTCACCTGTGGAAAGCAGATCTCACACAGAGACTTTCATTCTTACTGCATCACTTGTTTAGGCCCAGACCACGATGTCCCTTGTTGCCGGTTCTTTGCCCTCTTTAATGCGAGAATCGTTTGCCGTAGAGCTCTTTTTGTAGACTGTTATTTTCGTATTCTGTCTTCGAATTCCGATAGGGCGTCAGTCAACCAACAATCCGCCGACATTCCGAAAAAACAGAGGGAGGCCACACAAGGCGAAGCCTTCCAACAATGCTACTGCTAAGCAAGTAGTCAGTTCTCCTGAATTCATTGAGGTGCTTTTGCAGCCCCTGATGCCCAACTTGCTTTCTACACAGGCCTCTGCCAAGACCTTTTCGGAGTCCAGTATGCTGCAGAAATCCACTTAGTCTTCCGAGCCTTTGGCTGTCTCTCCCTCTGTTGGGTCTGGAGCCGTGATGCAGGCACCGGCTTCTGAGGAGGCCATTTGCTCTACCGATTCTAGACAAAAAATTGTGTCTTCTTCGACTACCATTTCTTAGAGACCGACTGATTCTCTTAGGCCTCTAAGCCAGACCACTCCTAGGAAATCTGCTTCTAGTCATATCTTGCTACTCCTCCCCCACCCCAAGCTCAAATGCTTAAAATGGTGGAGGATCTAGTCTCCCTTATCTGAGGTACTCAAGCCCCCACTCCAAAAAGGAAAAGGGTTCCTTCAGAAATTATGGCAGACCAGGAATTTGAGGAATCTGATTATGCTGCCTTTGAAGAGGAACAGCCCTTAACTGTTTGAGGATTCAGATGCAGAGGAATCCATCCCCCTCTGCCTCCCCTCCAGAGGATCTCTCCTTTGGGGAAACCCTTCACTCCCTCGGCGAACATTTTCAGCGAGAATCTCAGGACTACTCAGTCAAATGTCTTAGAGTTTCTGGACCTGCCCCAGCACAGACCCCTGGCAATCCCACCTATTCTAGAAGTGGTGGATGATGTTTTCCTTGAATCCAGCTTAGCCCCGGACACCTTGCCTCCTGCCCCAGCTAAACCTGACAGGTACTACAGAGTACTGGATTCTCACAAATACCTGTACAGGAATCCTGCTGCAGACCCTGAGGTCATGGACCCAAAGGAGCTAAGACTAGTTCTGCCAAGAATCCTCTTCCTTCTGACTAAGACTCCAGAGATCTGGACAGATGGGGGTAAGAAAGTATACACCTCTGCAACCTTAGCTATCTGAGCACTCAGTTGTCAGTTCCATATGTTAAAATATCAACAACACACTTTGGAACAATTAAAACAGAAAATTCCTAACCTCCCCTGACAATGCCAACTCAAAAGAGCTGGCAGAAGTACTACACTCTGCTTGTTAAGTTGCCAAGCACTCATTACAATGTGGATATGCTCTAGAAGCCTCTAGCAGGGCAGCAGTGTCAGGATCTGTTATTAGAAGGTATGCATGGCTGAAGGAGCAACTTCTCCCTGATCATGTAGAGTCTAAACTTATTGCTGCAACCCTAGATAAGGAACGCCCGTTTGGGAAAAAGACAGAAGAGATGCTTAAAAAGATGGAAGACCAAGCAAAATCTGTGCAAACAGTAAAATATTTCTAAGTTCAACCACCCAGATTCAGCAGGAACTTCCTTTCTAAACACGGCCTTCCCTGCACCCAGCAGACAGGGTCAAAGTAAGCCTCGCAGGGACAGGACATCTGGGGCCCCCATCCCAGGGCCAACAAAGATGCAAAGAATGGACCACTTCTGCCTCTAAGGCATTGAATTCTAAGCCAAGCTTCTATGGTAAGCACTCACAATGACTCTCCCTCCTTCCTCTGCCCTCCTTTCACTCATCTAAAACTAAGAGGAAGGCTCCCCCTCTTCAAGGACCATTGGGTCTCTATAACCAAGGACCAATGGGTATTAAAAATCCATTTCACAGGGATACAGATTCTCCTTCAGCGAACTCCCAATTCAAAAAGGGTACCCAGACCTCCTCCCAAACCATTGGGCAGAGGCATTAAAATGGGTAAAAAAAAACCCCTAATATCCCAGGGAGCAGTAGAACCTGTCCCGCCACATCAAACAGGAAAAGGTTTTTACTCAGACTCTTCCTTGTCCCCAGAAAAGAGGGCGCTTGGCACCCCATCCTGGATCTATCCAAACTGAACGCCTCCTTGGTGGTCCCCAGATTCAAAATGCTAACCTTGCAGCAGCTCCTGCCTATGCTCGCTCAACATGCCTCACTGGTGACACTAGACGTAAAGGATGCCCACCTCCACATCCCCATCAGGGAATCGTGCCGAAAAATACCTGTGCTTCAGAGCAGGCAATCAGCACTTTCAGTTCTCTGCACTGCCCTTTGGCTTATCTACTTCTCCCAGAGTGTTCACCATGTGCTTGACCCCGGCTGTAGCATTTTTAGACAGAGAAATATACAGATTTCCCCTTACCTGGATTATTTGCCTCATTCAGGTGAACAGCAAAGAAAATTTACTCCAGGATCTTCTCTTTGTCAAAAAACTCCTAACTTCCCCAGGGTTCACCATCAACGAGAGAGAATCAAAGCAAAACCCCACCAGGAAAATTGTTTTCCTGGGAGTTGTGCTAGACACTGCAACCCTAATGGCCTTCCTATCCCCAGAAAAGCAGAGTTTCCCAACTCTCTACTTCATCTAGCCGACTTCTAGAAGTCACCTCAATGAGAGGAAGTTCCTGCAAGCCCTGGGATACATGGCATCTTGCATCCTTTTCATCCCTGTCGCCAGGCTTCACATGAGAAAGATTCAGTGGTACTTAAAGAACCTTTGGTGTCGACACTTAGTCCCGAGAGACCACTCTCCCACTGATCCCTTGCATAAGAGATGAATTTCACTGGTGGGCAGAGGCCTGTGCCATGAACAAGGATCTTCCCTTCATCCTCCACCTTTCCAGCCAGACAATCCTCACCAATGCGTCAGACATAGCTTGGGGTGCTCACTTAGCAAGCAGGTGGATCCAGGGCCTTTGTAATGCCCAGCAACTTCACTTGCACATCAACCAGAAAGAAATGATGCCGGTGCAAAATGCTCTGACTTCCTTCCAACCCCATCTCAGGCCAGTGGTCCTCCTTATTAAAATAGACAACACCACGATACTTCGTTAGGGACGGCTTAAACCTGTCACCCCTGGGCTTTCAGATATTGGCAAAGGCTCTTGCTACCCCCATAGTGCCCTTTTTAGGCAAGGCTCAAAAGACAAACCCACCTCCATAGGTATCACAAGGGATAAGAAACTAAGAGTAATGCTACTCAACGCCAGAAGTCTAAACCTCAAGATGTACGCACTTGAAACTCTCCTTGGCATGGAGAACATCAATATCTGTGCAGTAACAGAAACCTGGTTCAGGGCTCCCGAGAGCACCCCAGCACTACCAGGTTATACCTCATACCATGCTTTTCGGCCCCAAGACTTGGACCGAACCACAAAAGGAAGGGGGAGTATCGATATTCATCAAAGATACCCACACCTCCAGGTTGGTGGCAAAGCACGAAGCATCAGAGACTATTCATGTGCAACTAACAGAGGGTAAAACTGCCTTCCAGTTTATAGCCTGCTACAGACCACCCTCCCAAACCCAGGAACCCCCACTCGGCCTTCCTGAGAACACTGGAAAATATGAAGGTCTCTCCAAACACCATTATATTGGGCGACTTCAACTACCCAAACATAGACTGGGAGCATTACTCTAGCTCCAACACCCTAGCCCAAAGGTTCCTAGAATTCATAAACTCAAATGCTATGGAACAAATTGTTACCACTCCCACAAGAGGGGAAAACATACTGGACCTGATCATCACCAACATGGGGACTCTGTGCTCCAGACCAGAAGTGTATCCCTCACTGGTAAGATCAGACCCTAAACTGATCTCACTGGATATTCACATCCCGACCCCACCCCCTGCCCAGAAAACCACAGTGAAAAACTTCTCTAAAGCAAATTTCACACTTCTCAAAACCGAGGTGGATTCCTTCAAAGCCCCCGAGCCTGTGGAAAATACGGCCCAGACCGCAGAATCCTTTATAAATGCATTCTATGAACACCTTCAGGAATGCATGGATCATGCAATCCCAAATAAAACCAAGACCCAATCCTCCAAAGGCAGACGTCCTGTCTGGTGGTCCCCAGCCATAAACAAAACTATACAATAGAAGGAGGAAGCTACTACATGATAGAGCAAAATCCCAAAAAGGGAAGGCATCTCTGATCAGTATTGGCAAAAAACTAAGGGCACTCATAAAATCGTCTAAGGACAGCTTCGAGAGAAAAATTGCACAGGACACTAAGGATATCACAAGGCTTTCTTTAGTTATGTTAGGAACCTGGGTGGGAATTCCCAGATATGCTCAGAATTAGTCCAAAATGACAAAAAATACACCGAACCCACAGACATTGCCAACATCCTAGCTGACAGGTTCAGCGCAACCCCCCCTACCACCACCACCACCACCAAAAGGGCAAATATCTATCCCAGAAGAGTGCTGCCCCCCTGACATCTCAGATGCTCAGGTAAGAGCCGCCCTCTCCAAAGCAAAAAACACAGCATCAATGGGACCAGACGGTGTCCCAGGCTGCGTCCTTCATGAACTCCAAGAAGAGCTAAACCCAAACATAAAACTACTGTTCAATCTCAGCCTTACTACAGGATATGTACCCAAAGAGTGGCATACAGCAACAGTGGTCCCTCTCCACAAAGGTGGTGCCTCAATGGACCCTGGAAACTATCGCCCCATAAGCCTGACTAGCTTGGTCTGCAAAGCTATGGAAAGGATCATCATGGACCTCATAAATAAAGATATTGGGGACCTACAGACACTGGATCCTACCCAGTTCGGCTTTAAGGGCAGATCCTGCCTCTTAAACCTGGTCGACTTCTTTGAAACGGTCACCAAGGCCATTGACGAAGGGAAGGTGGTCCACACAGCCTACCTGGACCTCGCAAAAGCCTTCGATACAATACCCCACTCGAGCATTATAGATAAGTTCACCAGCTTAAATATAAACCCCTATGTCATTAGATGTGTTGCAAACTGGCTCAAGGACAGAACCCATATGGTTAGAATTGCTGGAGCCATGTCAAGACTCCAAACCAGTTACAAGTGGCATCCCACAAGGCTCAGTCCTGGTACCGCTCTTGTTCGGTTTATATTTCTCGGACTTACAGGCCAACACAGAAGGACTGTGGCTGACCAAGTCCGCAGATGACTGCAAACTGGGCGCCATAATTTACTCTCCAGCCGACAGAAGCATCCTCCAAAAGGGCCTCATAGAAACAGACAACTGGTGCCAGAGCCATGGCCTCAAGCTAAACGCCAAAAAGTGTATAGTCATCCCCTTTGGCAAAAACAAAGTGCCCACAAATTACCACATAGGTGGTAATCCATTAAGTACAGAAGAAGTAATTAGGGACCTGGGGACCCAAGTTGATAGCAATCTCTCATTTGACAACCACATGGCCAAAGTGGTTAGAAAAACATTTTATATAACCCACCTAATCATGAAGGGATTCACATCTAGATTAGGGGAGGTCATCGTGCTCTTTACTCATCCCTCATCAGGCCCATAATTGAGTACAATGCCCCTTTTGGGATGTACCTTACCAAACACCTGCAGCAACTGGAAAGACCCCAAAAGTACATCACCAAGAGGATCAAAGGGCTCAAACAGATGCCATATGCTGTCCGGTTAAAGAAACTCCAGCTCTACTCGGTGGCATACCGCCTGCTCAGAGACGACCTGTGCCTGACGTATGAAGCCATGTCCAACCTGGAATTAAGGGACATGCTGCACCTCAAAAAATCCAAATCCCATCGAGCTACACGCTCGAGAGACTTGAACCTCAGCACTAAAATAAATAGGACATGCTGGAGGGACAGATTCATAACCCAGAGGCTCCCTTCACTCTGGAATAAAATCCCAGTCCAGGTTAGGCAGAGTCCCTCATTGACTCTTTTCAAGAGGAATCTTGATGAGTGGATGGGAGATCGTAGGTTTACCCCAGGTATCACTTCTGTGTCACTGTTAGACAGAGGCACAGTATACTAACCTCGAAAAAGGGCATAGTAAATTAATTTAAAATGGGTGGCGAAAGCCAAACGTACTCTGGCTAGGCTTATAAATGCCCTAGGGCAGATAGCCTAGTATGAACCTATGAACCACAGTAATGTGGTACATCAACAAGCAGGGGGGCACCCTATTTTACCTCTGGTGCAGGTTAGCCATGAGTCTGTGGCTTACAGCCACCTCCATGGGCCTACACCTAATTGCCCAGTACTTACCAGGGATCAACACACTGGCAAGACCACCTAAGCAGAAGCTTACTGGACCCCCACAAAAGGCAGCTCCACAGATAAATCTTTCTGCCAGTCACCCAGGAGTGGGAGACCCCAGAGGTGGAGTTCTGCCTCACACCTCAACCAGTAGCTGCACAAGTTATGCACCAGGGAGTTTCACCTCCTAGCATGGAAGGTAGATGCCTTGACCTTCCCCTGTAGCTCCCTCTTTGTGTAAGCATATCCTCCTCTGTCCCTTCTTCCCAAGGTTCTGATCAAAATAAGAGGGGAGAGACCAAATGCCATCCTCATCGTTCCATATTGGCCCAGACAGCATTGGTACCCCTTACTACGCACTCTGACCTTACAGCCCCCCCCCCCCCAAGCTGCTTCCCCTAAGGTCCGACCTCTTGACCCAGGAGAGGGGGAAGGTACTGCACCCAGACCTACAGACTATCACTCAGTCCCTAGAGACCACTCTCCCACTAAAAACTAACAAGAAGTCACTGTTATGCAAACAGGTCCTGGACATCACAGAGGCCAGAAGGCCCAGCAGAAGAAAATCTTATGCAGGAAAATGGAAAAGATTCTGCTCTGGAAACAATGAAAAGGGGGGCAGTACCTCCCAACCTTCCATCCCTCTCATCCTGGATTTCTTAGAGTTGCTCAATAGTGGCCTCTCCTCTATCAAAATACATGCTTCGGCCATCTCTGCCCATTATGATTCAGACACACCCCTCTTCTCTGATCCTTTGGTTAAGCAGTTCCTCAGTGGGGCTTCTAATATCAGGTCTCCCAGAAGACCACCTAATCCACCCTGGAACCTGAATTATGTGTTAGTGAAACTAACCTTGCCTCCTTTCGAACCTGCCACTTCAACAGAATTGAAATACCTCTCCTGGAAGGACTGCCTTCTTACTAGCTATCACCTCAGCCAGAAGGGTCTCAGAACTTCAAGTTCTCATGGCTGTCGAGCCCTTCATAATTTTCCATGCAGACAGTCTCCTTGAGGACTAATCCCCTGCTTTATGCCCAAGGTGGTATCTGATGTGACCCTTAACCAGGCCGTACATCTTCCCACTTTCTTTCCCAACCCTCAAAACAAGGGGGAAGGAATTCTACACTCACTAGACGTGCACAGACAACTCTGATACTATCAGGACTCCAGTAAGCCATTCAGAAAAACTGACCAGCTTCTTGTAAGGTTTGCCCCAGGGGCAGAGGGGAAGCCCATCTCCAAACAATTTCCAAATTGACTTCACACTGTATCCATTTTTGCTACAGACTACGTGGGAAACCCATCCCTAGGTCAGTCTGTACCCACTCCACTAGGGCAACCCCCACTTCCACTGCCTTCCTCAGAGGCGGTCCTACCAGAGGCATATTGGAAGTGGCCACCTGGACACACTCATACCTTTACAAAGCATTACCATCTACCTCTCTTTTTGAAGTCTAGGGCAGGGATTGCCTCTGCAATTCTGCAGGGCCTCCTGACCCATACCTAGCATTCCATCTTTCCTTCCATCCTTTACCTCAGCTTTAGGAATCCTCCCACAGGTGATGACTGCAACAGTGAAACACAGAACGTAGTACAGTTGTGTGCACTTTCCATAAATGTAGATGTTAGTGTATTCACTGTTGCAGTCTTGGTTTCTCTCCCTCCATCCCCCTTTTCACATCTTCCCCTAGGGGGGGACACATGCTTTCCAGGGTGGCACTTAGCCACCAGGACCACTTTTCTCTTTTCCCTTGTACATCTGACGGGTTAGGGCAAGAAAAACTGATGTAATGATGTCGGCTACCTTGCTTTCTAGTACTTGACAACCTGATGTCAGGCTACAGGTGACAGCAGCCGGCGCACAAAAACATTGACTGTGGTATCCAGGCCAGCCAAAGGCTACCACAGCAGGGATAAGCCGCAGGTGTTGACTGCAGCAGTGAATACACTTGAACATCTACATTTATGGTAAGTGTATACAGCTGTATTTTGTCTGAAATTTGACTTTTAAATATAATCCTAATTGTTTTACGGTCAAGAAGCACCTGTTGGTGTGAGAAAGTGCTTACTACTTGTTTTAATAAATGTTCGTTTTTATTTTTCTTGCGTTTCTGTTGCTGGAGTTTTATCTTTTTTTGTTTCCTTTAAAACAAATCTGTTAAATCTGATCTCACTTGCTGCTGTTACCAAACTGGTGGCAAGTTACATATGCAGCTTCTTCAGAGGACATCTTTACACCAGATTTCCCCCTTTAAATACTGCCGTTCATTATGTAGGGATTCCATAGAGTTCAGAGTGTTAATATGAAGCTATGATAGCCAGTTTCCAAGTGGCACAAAGTAGAATGTGTTACACACAAAGTCACTGAGGCGATTTGCCAGTTTAGAGGTTTTTAGTTAGTTTTTTGGAAATTTTTTTAGCACTTTTACAGAATTATCACCGGAGACGTAGGCAAACATGCATTTGTATAAAAGAAAACAATTCATATTGGTTTGTCATATGTTCGAAGTTTTATAACTTCAGACGTCATAAAGTCGAATTTAAATGTTTGAAGTTATAAAACATCGAACACGTACTAAAAAAAAAAAATCCAAAACTGTTGTAGGCAGGGGGCAAGCCCCCCTGCACCCCCCACATGCCCTGCTCTTTAAATATACCAACTCTGGGACTGCACTGCACTACAGTGCAGTAAAGGGCACTACAGTGCAGTAAAGGGAAACTTCCCTTTACCACAGTATAGTGGGGTCTCGGAGTTGGTATATTTAAAGAGCAGGGGGTGTGGGGGGTTGCCGAGAGGCTTGCCCCCCCTGCTTGCACCAGTCAGGTAAGTTCCCTTTTTTTCTTGTGTTCGATGTTTGAAACTTCGAACATTTAATTTTGATAAATTAACGTTCAAAGTTTTCAGACTTCGAACATATGATATAGACCCATCGTATTAACATACTCCCAGTTGCAAACATGCATCACATAATTCTTCTGTATATTTATCAGTTCATCATTACATATAAATTGATCAGTTCTTGCATTCCCTTAAACCTCATTCATCCAAAATATTCTGCATGTATTCTCACAATTTCCATTTTTTGTGTAATGTTCCTGCCCTTCTCTAAACATCAGTTTCTATTTATCTGTTACAATATTCAGGATTTCAAATACTGTTGATTTAGGCTTTGATTTCCATTTTCTAGTAATGGCATTTTTGGCAGCCACTAGAATTAAACTTAGCAATGCTTTACTATGTCTAGGCAGTGCAGATCCTGTATCTCAGCTGAAAAAAAATGTCCTTTGTTACCCCCATTTTACTTGCCCAATATTTCTAATGGAGTACTCTGCAGGAATTTTTAAAGTTTACCAGCTCATTACACTCCCAAAATATATGGTCCCATTTGCCTCTTTCTTCCCCATTATACGTACAACAGTTGCCATCTCTGTAGTCTGCTGGTGGGTATAAAAATACCTCTACAGACTATTCCAAGCAAAAATCTTAAATTTATTACATTCCTGGGAGCCATAAATATGTCCTCCCAACAATCTGTCTTCCTAATCTTTTCTAACCACTGATTGATCCCCATAGTTATTGTGCAGTATTTCCTATGTCCTACTAATCTTTTTTTTTTTTTTTTTTTTTTTTATACAGCAGCTTCTGTTCAAGCTTCAACTAAAAACTATACCAGAGCAGGATTTTCACTTAAGATTCCTCTATTTTCTCTCTACCTTTACTCCGATGTTAGTCCCTGATAGAGGAGGTAGTCTCTTGTTTGCTGTTCATATGTTTTTTTGCTTCTTTCAATTCTTTCACCATTCCCCTTTTAGTTGTTTGCTCCTAATACCTTGGTAGACTGTAATCTAGCCTTTGGACTGTTCCATGTCTACAGTAGTGAGGAAATCTTTCTATGTTGTGCAACTTACAAACAAAGGTGTGCCATGTAGGTCCAAGGAGGTAATTGTTACACTGTGTTTGGCATTCATCAGACCTGTCATTGAATACAGTTCCCCTTTTGGTATGTACCTAACCAGGCATATCAAACAATTGGAACATCCACAAAGTATTCCTCACTAAAAGAATACAGGATGTAATTAACATGTCCTGTGTAGACCGCCTCAAGGCCCTATCCCTGCATACCATCTCCTACAGGCTGTTGAGGTGAAATCTATGCTTGGCATAAAAGGCATTGTCATACCCCCTCTGATGGACCTCCTACATATCTGCAAAACAAGCTGCACCAGAATTGTGTTCTAAAGACTTAAACTTTGCATGTGATTTTAAAAAGGACCTGCTGGAGAGACAAGTATGTATCACAGAGACTACATCTTCTCTGGAACAGATTCCATCCATGTGAAGCAGAGTTCCTCCCAAACCCAATTAAAGTCTAATTTGTACAATTGGATTGGGAACAGGAAAATTCATCCCTGGTCTGGCACATGTCTCTTATGGATACAGGCAGCCTGTTAATGGTTAATCTCCTATGCCCCTGCTTGTAAATGTTTCACCTCATGAGCCCTTGCTTACACTTAAAGGGTACCAGAACTTATCAAAGATTTGGGCTTCATAGCTAGGCTTAAAAGGCCCTTGTGGTCATTGCACTAGCAAACTTTTGTGAAACTGTTGTTTTTCCAGTAAATTCTAGCCCCCTGTTGCCTATTCTCACTACCCATAATTGCAGTCCTCCTCCTTGGCAAAAATCTCCTTCATTCTTGAGATGGTTTAGTTTTTAGAATACTTTCTGATACTTTCTGAATATCTGTATGACTGTTATTCTCCTTAAGGATCAGCATCCAAAATTCTACAGAGTCTCATTTTTTGAATTCCCCCTGCTTCATCATCCCTTTCTGTACTGAATTATAGCTTTCTGTTTGTGTTTATGTTTAGGAGCATTAGCTGGGTAGCTCTAAATCATCCTGTCAAATCAAGTAGTCCTAAACTATCTTGTGTTGGGAAGGATCAACTTATCCCACTTGACCCTTTCTCTTTTCCCCTCACAGAAAGTCCTTCAACTCTTTAATTGCTGTCCACAGTTTCTCCTCTGATTGCTAAAAAATGCTTGACCTGTATATAAAACTAAAGGACTAAAAACATTTTTACTGCTTGTATGTTGCTCTCTATAGGGTTCCTATTATAAGAACGAAAATCCAAAATATTGAACGGCTGTATACGTGAAAATGCCGTTCATCGATCTGTTTTTGTGAGATCGCAGTACAGTGAAGATTGGGAAATTTGCTCTTTCCTCACTGTAGTGTGATCTCTGAGTTGGTGTATATAATTAGCGGGGAGTGTGAAGGGAGCAACTCCTCCCCCCACAATAAAGGTTTCGAAATTTGGCATTTTTGCTGTTTACCGCATTTGTTTTTATGAACTTTCGTTCATATAGTATAGACCCTAGCCATATCCATGAACAAGTGCTTCCAGTTTTAGTTTTTGTATCATCTTTTGTTTAGTATTTTCCCAGAAAATCCTTAGACTGCCAGAATAGAATCCTTCTTAATTCACACTCCTAAATTAATTTTGTTCTTGTCCCCATAAATATGGGTATTGTTAGACCAATTCATGTACAAGTGCATAGTTTTTAGCTATATTCTTTTGTCTAAACTTTCTCATGATGTTCCAGAACACTGATAATCCAATACAAAGTATTGTTTGCAAATTAAGCCAATCTTGTTTTTACCATACCAGTTATATCCTTGAATTTGAGTCTCTTATTTTCTTTGTTAGTGGCTGTATATATAAAGAAAACAAAGGGGAAAGAAGGCACCCATACCTGGTTCCTCTTTTAAGATGCAACTTGTCAGAAAGGAACCCTCCCACTTCAGTATTTGCCACCAATACCTCAAATATCCTAATTTCCCATATTTTATCAGGGAATGCAAGTGCTTCCATTGGCTGTTCTGTTGAATGCTTTCTCTGCATAAAGACCCACTAGTAACAGAGGTATTTTCTTACTTTCTGCCTCACTGTGGATGATCATTGTTCTATTAATGTTGTCACTGTTTGCCTCCCTTTCATAAAACCTCATTGATCAATATCTTTCAATTCTGGTAACACCTTTTGGCATTCTTTTGGCTATTATAGATGCAAACACTTTATAATCATTGTTTAAGATTGAAATGGGCCTATATGATGCTGGGTCTGATGAGTCTTTACAGTCTTTAGGTTTTACAGCCACCAAAGATTTCTTTTCCCACCTTTTTAAAATACTGTTGAACAATACCTTCCTGCTCTTAATCGCTTTCCTTCTAGCTTCCAAACTTCCACAGGAAAATCATTTATTCTGTAGACTTTTCTCCAGATTCAGTGTTTTCATCTCATATTTATATCTTCTAATCTGTTAAGTATGACTAATTTAACATTGAATGAGCCTTAACAATTAAGTCTTATATAAATATTTCCATTTGTGTTCTTTCTTGATTTCAACATTTTTCTACATTATACAAATTTTCATATTTCCGAAGTTTGTGACCAAAGTAGTCATGCTAAAAGTTTCTGTGCTGTGGAGTTGATATTACAGGCTGATGTCCTTCAAGGATGCATCTGCAGTCCTTACAAATGGGTTGTCCTGTCGTCAGGCAGCCCTTCGGTCGGCCGGATTCCAAAGTCTGGGTCTGGCCTCGGCTGGTGTCGCACTTCACCCGACGTCATAGCTGCAGTTATTCGGGTATAAAGGCATCAGCCGGCGCCATTTTCCTCAGTCTTTCTTGCCGCGTGGCGCCCGAAGCAGAAGCTGTTCGCAAGTGCCGGTCGGTCAGAACCAGAGATTACTACTACTGAATTCGTCTACGAAGACTTCTAAAAAGCTAAGTACCCCATTGGGGACTCTTTCTTGCCTCAGCCGATGTCAGAAAAAGTGAATAACTGTTTAACTTGTGGGAAACAAATACCTCATAAAGATTTCCACTCTTACTGCTTACCTTGTTTAGGCCCAGACCACGACGTAGCAGCTTGTCTAGCCTGTGCTTCTTTTAACCGACGGACGCTTAGACGTCGGTCGGAATTTGCTGAGGAGTTTTTCCACTCCGATTTTGCTTACATTATGCCGTCGGATCCTCCGACTACGCAAATATCTAAAAAGCGCAAGGAAAAGGACTGACACTAGCGGTCCGCAGTTTCGGCCGAAACCGCGGTTAAGCCAACCGCGAGTGTCTCGCTGAAACCGAGCAAGCGGTTCTTCCTTCAGCCGAAAACTTACCTCCTAACGAGGCCTCTTCCAACCTGGTGGAATCTGCTTCTGAAATCACTCCTGCTCTTACAGTTTCTCAGGAATTATCTGACACTATCCCCTTGGATATTTCTACCCCTGCACGTGGAGCTGCTAGGCCACCTGCATCCATGTCCATTAAGGCCTTTGCCAGGGCCAAAGCAGCTAAAACTACTAAATCTGTGCCTGCTAAGACCCCCTCTCACAGGCCTAGCTCTAGTTCACAAATGCTTAGTTTAGCAGAGGACCTCATTTCTTTAATCCGGGGATCCCAGCCTCAACCTGACAGGGCCTCTCACCCACCTCCAGAGAAGAGGCCTAGAGCAGAGCCCCCTGAGCCTGTTTCAACAGATGATTCCTCTGATGATTCAGATAACACAAACCCTCCAGAGGCTCCTTTCTCCCCTTATGAAGGCTCTGATGCTGAGGAGTCCATTCCTTCTGCCTCTCCGCCTGAGGAATTTTCCTTTGGGGAAACCTTGCATGCTATGAGGGAACAATTTCAGTGGCAGGGCCAGGATTTTTCAGACTCCAGAAAAGGCTTAGAACCTTTCTGCATTTACCACAACATAGGCCTTTAGCCATACCTCCAGTTCTTTCTGTTGTAGATGATGCATTTAATGATGCTTGTACTGCTCCTGATTCTCTACCTCCGGCCCCTGCTAAGCCCGATAGGTACTACAGGGTCCCGGACACGCATCACCATTTGTATAAGGCTCCCTTTGCAGATCCCGAGACTATCTCCCAGGGCCCTAAGGCTGTAGCAGCTACCTCTGCCAAAAACCCCCTCTGATAGGGAATCCAGGTCCTTAGAGAGATGGGGTAAAAACGTTTACACTTCTGCTACTCTTTCAGCTAGAGCCTTGAACTGTCAATTCCACATGATCCAGTATCAAGAATTTATGCTAGACCAGTTAACCAAAAAACTGTCCTCGGATGAACCATTAGACAAAAAATCGGTTCAGGAAATGGTACATAACATTCAGCAAGTCAGTAACCATTCCTTAAAATGCGGCTATGATGCACTGGAGGCTTCCTTTAGATCAGCCATGACTGGCACAGTTATCGGAAGGCATGCGTGGTTAAAAGAGCAGGCCTTACCAGACCATGTCAAATCAAAGCTACTAGATGCTCCCATGGACAAGATCAATTTGTTTGGCTCTCCTGCACAACAGGTGCTGAAGAAGATGGAAGAGAAGGCAAAATCTGTCCAAACAGTGAAAGATTTCTTACAAGTTCCAACCTCCAAGGTTTAGCAGGAATTGGCCCTCCAAGAATTGGTCCTTTCCAGACTCCACCAGAGCTCAGAGAGGTAGGAATAGGCATTCAAGAGGCAGAAGCCAATCCAGGGGTGCCTACAGGGGACGCCAGTGGCAGGGTAACAACCAGCGAGGTGCAGCCGCAGATACAGCCACCACCACTGCTACAGGACAATCACAGTGACTTGGCTCTAGCACCGCCTACCAGGGAACAACTAGAAGCACCCTTGGGCGGAAAGCTAGCTTTATTTTCAGTAAACTGGCATTACATCACAAGAGACAAGTGGATTTTGCAGACAATAGACCAAGGTTACAGGTTTCACTTCCATACTCTACCAGGGAAGAGAGGAATGCCAAACCTACCTCCAAACCAAAAGGCAGAAGCTCTAAAACAAATAGCTCAATTATTACGGATGAGAGCTGTGGAAAAGGTACCATCTATGGAGCAAGGACAGGGATTTTACTCCAGGCTCTTCCTGGTGCCAAGAAAAGAAAGCAAATGGAGACCTATTCTCGACATGTCCGCTTTAAACACATTCCTCATTGTTCCAAAATTCAAAATGCTGACCCTGCAGCAGCTTCTTCCCCTGCTGGGCAAGGAGTCTTGGCTGGTAACTCTAGATCTCAAGGAGGCATACCTGCACGTCCCCATATGACCAAATTGCAGAAGATACCACAGATTTCTTGCAGGATCAGAGCATTATCAATTCTCAGCATTGCCCTTTGGCTTATCTACTGCACCCAGAGTGTTCACGAAATGCCTGGCATCAGTAATTGCTCATTGCAGGCTTCAGGGAATCCAAATCTACCCTTACCTGGACGACTGCCTGATACAAGTGGACAACAAAAACAAGCTAGCAGAAGACTTGAAAAGGGTCATTTACCTGCTACAAGCTCTGGGATACACAGTCAATATAAAAAAGTCAAGACTGATACCATCCCAAAGGATAACCTTTTTGGGTGCAGAGCTGGACACAAAGAAACAAATGGCATTCCTAACAGTAGAAAAACAGGAGCAACTCCCTCTCTACTTCTTGGCATTAACAAAGCAGAATCATCTAACAGCAAGAAAAGTCCTGCAAGCCTTGGGTTTCATGGCATCCTGCATAATATTGGTTCCACATGCCAGACTACATATGAGAAAGTTACAGTGGTACCTAAGGAATTTATGGTCTCAGCACAAGCACAGCCTAGAAACCCAAATTCCAATAATTCCATGCCTGAAGCAAGAATTCCAATGGTGGGCTCAGGCCTGTCAATCAAACAAAGGATTGCCTTTCCACAACACTCAACCAAGCCAAACCATCACAACGGACGCCTCAGACCTCGGTTGGGAGGCCCACATGCTGGACAAGTGCATTCAAGGTTTATGGACTCAAGACCAGCTACACTTACACATAAATCAAAAGGAAATGCTGGCAGTAAAACTGGCATTTCAGGCATTCAGACCATTTCTTCGACAAGGTCAACTGTTGATAAGGACAGACAACACCACAGTTATGTGGTACATCAACAAACAGGGAGGCACACATTCGTACCCTCTATGCCGGATGGCAATGGACCTCTGGAATGTGGCCCTGAGCTACAACATTCAGTTACAAGCAATTTTTATACCAGGAAAAGAAAACATTCTAGCAGACATACTAAGCAGAAATACCACGGATGCCCACGAATGGATGCTGCATCCGGACATCTTCAAAACAATTACAAGAAAATGGGGGCTCCCACAAATAGACTTATTTGCATCCCCACGCAATCATCAACTAAAGAAGTTCTGCACAAGGACATACCAACCACTTGCTTGGAAGGTGGACTCCCTATCCTTCAGCTGGAAAAACCTGACAGCATATGCATTCCCACCACTTCCTTTGATGCACAAGGTGCTATTGAAGATCAAAGAGGACCGTCCAAAGATCATTCTGATAGCTCCAGACTGGCCAAGACAACATTGGTACCCATTACTGAGGAGCATGTCTCGGGAACAAATATGGCCTCTACCCCTTGTTCCGTTGCTGTTAACACAGAACAACTACAACACCCTGCATCCAAACCTGAAAACACTGCAGCTGACTGCCTGGAACATTGCATAAGAACAAATAACCCAAATTTATCCCAAAGGGTTAAAGACATTATCTTGGAGGCTCGCAGACCCTCAACAAGAAAAAATTATTCAGCAAAATGGAAAAGATATTTCATTTGGAGTACTGCAAAAGGAGAAAATGTGTCACTGGTAAACATAGCCAACATCCTGGAATACTTGGCAGAGCTCTTCCACAAAGGCCTGTCCTATTCTTCCATCAAGATTCATGCATCAGCTATTTCAGCAGAATACGACTTGGATCCTCCAGTCTTCTCACATCCTCTGCTCAGGCAGTTTGAGAGGAATTAAAAATGTAAAACCGCCTAGGAAGCCACCATTGCCAGCATGGGACTTGAACTTTGTGCTAGAAAAATTGACACTTCCTCCTTTCGAACCAGCAGCAACAGCAGAATTACAATACTTATCATGGAAAACTGCTTTCCTGTTGGCAATCACTTCAGCAAGAAGGGTATCTGAGCTACAGGCACTAATGGCAGTACAGCCCTTCCTGATCTTCCATCAAGATAGAGTATCCATGAGAACTAATCCTACTTTTATGCCTAAGGTGGTCTCCAGAGTATCTTTGAATTAGGCTATCCACCTACCTACATTCTTCCCCAACCCACAGAACAGGGGAGAAAGGCTATTGCATACCTTGGATGTGCATAGACAATTACGCTACTACCTGGACAGGACCAAGGGCAATAGGAAAACTGACCAGCTACTGGTAGCATATGCAACAGGAATGGAAGGAAAAGCAATTTCAAAACAGACAATCTCTAAGTGGATAGGAAATTGCATTAGATTTTGTTACTCCTACCATGGAAAGAAAACTCCAGAAAACATCAGACCTCACTCTACAAGGGCTACAGCCACTACCACAGCTTTTCTACGAGGAGTGGCTACCAAAGACATTTTAGAGGCTGCTACTTGGAGCTCCGTGCATACATTTGCCAAGCATTATAATTTACCTTTATACTCCAGATCCCGAGCAGGTTTTGCCACTGCTGTTTTGCAAGGGATCTTAACTACACCATAATTTTATTTCTCCTCCTCCCCCAGTTTGGCTATGGTATTCTACCCATTTGTAAGGACTGCAGATGCATCCTTGAAGGACATAGTACAGTTTTGTACCTACCATAAATGTAGATGTCCGATAGGAATGCATCTGCAGTCAGGATTACCCTCCCTCCTTCCCCTCTGTGGTACTCCTAGGGTATTTGCCCATCTTGTAGCTAGCTGGGGGAATCTATTATGGTGTATTTGTTTGTATATATGTACATACATGCCTATTTTTGGTTTGCTTTCAACTATTTGGAATCATTTGCATTTATCCAAATTTAGCCTTCTTAGAGGGCACCTGGCATCTGGGGCAAGAAACACTGAGGAAAATGGCGTCGGCTGATGCCTTTATACCCGAATAACTGCAGCTATGACGTCGGGTGAAGTGCGACACCAGCCGAGGCCAGACCCAGACTTTGGAATCCGGCCAACCGAAGGGCTGCCTGACGACAGGACAACCCATTTGTAAGGACTGCAGATGCATTCCTATCGGACATCTACATTTATGGTAGGTACAAAACTGTACTTTTCTCCTCCTCCTTGACCTGTGAGATTCCATTTGTTATGCAATACTTTAACCATTGTCAGCCCCTCTAAATAAACCTTGTTGTTTAATATCTATCTTATACCTTATTTTTAAACTCCACTGTCATTTTGTCCCACTCACTAGCTATAACATCTGAAGTAGTTTGTCTTCCCTGATGACTCTTATAATTTCCACCACCCATTCTTTAAATTCCTTTCTTTTTAACAGGTTGCTGGGGAAGTGCCAATGTCATTTTTATTTCATTACCCTACATTTTTATGTTGGTGGTTAGTGCATGATCTGAAATAGTTATTAAATGTGTTGAAGCTCTCCATTAAATGTGTTGGTGTATTTCCAAACATTGACATGAATTGAGGCTTATGCTTTTCCATCCTCCACACGTTTAGCACACTAAACAAAAGTCCAGTCTTTCCACTTTCTTGCAAAGCCATGTTTCTCTCTCAAACATTTTCCTTTTGAGCCTTGGAATGGGGTTCCCTGGCAATGTTTCTTTATGGGCTTTAACAGAAGAATGAGAAGCAGTCCCCTTTTTGGCTCTCTCTTTGTTGGACAAACGTTTGTTTCCTCCTTAGCCTGTTCTGCATCAGAAAAGGAGATTGATCCTCCAGGAAAAAGTATTCTGAAGACTGCTGGATACAGTAGCTTGAATCTGCCTCTCTGCATTCACTGATTGCTGGGATAAACTAGCTTGTCTTCTGCCTGGTAATGGTCTTCCCCACACACTATTGGCTGCAGTTTTTAATACTTTGCTCTTCTGTCACAATTTTGTCAGGATCAACTCTTTCTATTGGTATAATTGCGTCTTTACTAATCCAAGTCTTCATGGCTAGGTTTGGAGTGTACACACAATGTGGCATTTCAATTGGCAAATCTTGTTGTGGAGTACCAGTCCAATAGCTTATTTGTGCTTTCATAAAATTAATAGTCTGTTCTTTCCAGTTTCTCTGGTAGGAAATCACATTTTCCCTGTGTACTCTGTCCACAGACTTGACCATTTTTTTGTAACAGCTCTGCTTGAGCAGTCTCGTACTCTGCAAGCATTTCTTCATTTCTACCTCTGATTTTTGCAGTTTTATCAGTTCATCTGACAAGGTATTTAGAGCTTCCATTTTTCCAGCCTTTAATTCGTGTTGATATGCTGTTTCAGTGTTTCATTTATTTTAATCCGCTGCGAGGACATTTGACTTATTTTTTTCCTGTAGATTACTGGAATGTCTTGCACCAAAGCTGGAGCTTGAACTGCTTTTTGCTCAACAACTTTTATTCCTAGTCAGCATTTTCACTCCTCCTTTTCTAGTTTAATTTCTTTCAGGTTGTCTAAATTTCTTTGCTGGCATTCAGGCAATGCACTTACTAGCTAGTAACTGAATTTATTACTTTTTCACACTGGGAGTGCAGAAATTAAACTGAACAATGTGCAGCTATCTTGGAAGTCAAGCTTTTGGAATTTTAACCTGTGGTTTATTGTGGAGTATACCACTGAATGATTGACTGGCAAAACATTTATTTGGATAACTGAGCTTGGTGTACCTCTCTCTTGATTACCCAGGAAACAGATGACCTGGTGTAATGGTTCCAGTTGAGTTGCACAGAGTTTTGTTAGGAATATTGGCAACAGGCTTTGCAAACTTATTATAGCTTTGTTTAAATTTGAGTTGTCTCCTGCTGTTTGTGCAGCTTGAGTGCCAGAGGATAGTGAACAGCTTTCATTGCCTTGCCCATCCAGGGGTGGGGGAATTAGCGGTTTTGTTCATCTGGTCGCCAGTGAGCAATAGGTGACTTCCAGGTGTCTACATAGCCATGAGTAGGGACAAGCTTGGCTGTACCAAGCTGGTAATAGTCAACATTTTGTCCCAGGAAGATTGCATTGCTTTGTTAGGCGTGGTTACTCATTGAACTGAGTGGGTGTAACTTGATAGGTAACTAGAAAACCATATGATGGATTCACAACCAGTGCCAGTACCAGCTAGGTGTATGTGATTAAAATCTGAGTGTGGAACCATGTTGAAAAATCTTTAAATATGTCAATAGACTATCAGTTTGCCATCATTGTGTTTGAATATTTTCTTTTAAGACCAACAGTGTATTGTGTGCTATGGCCAACAAAAAACATGCTGATTTAGTAGAGATGAGATGGTGATTGCCCAAGTAAGCAATGATTTGCTTATGGCTGGACCCTTCTAATATTTTAGGGAGTTGATAGTATGTCATTTGGCTTATAGTTAGACACCTGAATAGATGTCATCCATTTATGCAGTAGGACAGTTATACTTGCCTACATGTATTTCAGGCAGGGACACTAATGCCCTTCTAGCTTGCCAATATACAAAAACAGTTCTTCCTATAAGTGTCCAGATTGTTCTTAAAAATAACTAAACTATTGCTTACATGTAATTTGGTAGTCTATTCCATGTATCGGCTACTCAGAGAACCAGTTAGTACACTTTTTATTCATATACAGTCTTCTATGTAGACTATCTGATTCTCTGTTGATGAACCCAAACATTCCTAGAGGTAGTTGTCTCTAAATGCTCTACATACCCGAATAGAGATCTCCTCTTTAAATATCTATGAGACTCTGCAAGTTCAGATATTTTAGTATTTCATAATTTAAATTTTAGTATCCATGGGTACCCTTGATATATTTCTACTGCACTCATTCCAGTTTACTCAAGCTTGTTTAAGGTTTCCATATTGTTATTCCATACTCACGTTTGGGTCTAATGTATGTAATGCACAGTGATTTCATCATTTCTGATTTTCTAGACTTTGTGTATCTTTATATACAACCTAGAGCTTAGAATGGTCATTGGCCAATTGGTTACTATGATTAGCATACCTCTCAAGTGTATCTCATTATGAGGAATGTACCTCATTTGGGGTCTTAAAGTTCATGTTCCTCAAAGTTCTTCAATGTTCCACATTGAAAGACTCTGTCACACATTCAGTGTTAGGAATTTTTTTAAGTGATATCCATATTAAATAGAAATGAATCATATTAATTCAGTAAAAGATCTTCTTTATAAGTAAAACCAGCATATTTTAACCATCATATGGCCTTCCTAGTTGAAGTTGTTAGTAAGCCATTAGTATGTGTTCCACATTTTGCCCATTTGTTCCACATTGAGGACTAGTGTTCCTTATTTTGGAGATGAAAGATTGAGAGCTATGATGATTAGAAAAACTTAAAGCTAGATCTATCCATATACCCAAGTCCTAAAATGAATCTACAGTTTCAATCACTGTGTGCAGTATTAAGTATCCAGCATGTCTTAGTTTTTGATGCATTTGTTAGTATATTAGTCTCCCATGCCCAAATGGTCAGTTTATTCAAGTTCTTTTGCAGACGTGCCCCATCTGTAACGCACATAATCAGTTTACTTATTTTCAAGTCCTGTGCACAGACAGAATACTTCAGATGAAAAAATTCTGAAAGATGCAATCTAAACAAGTGTGGGCCAAAAGACAGAGCCTTGCAAGGCATCCTAACCTTGAATTTCACCTCTCCAGTTAACCCTATCAAATGCTGAACTTAAATCTAAATACATTACATCACAATTTCCATTCATATTGTTGTAGAATATGTTAAAGGTGTAGATGCATTTTCAACATGTGCATGCTGATGTATGGTTTCAAGTCTCAACCTTTGCAGTTGTGACCGTATTTTATCCAATATAATCAATTATCTTTGCACAGCAAGAAAGTAAATGTATGGGTCTGTGACTCGGGGGGGGGGGGGGTCCTACTTCCCTTTCCCTTAAAAAAATAGATTTAACAAGTGCATGTCTTCAATCCTGAGGAATTTCCCCATATTTGTACGACTTACTCATTAACAGATATAATGGTGCTGTAAGTTCATGCTGTAAGTTCATGCTGAAGTGTTCTCAGGTCATTACTATTTCAGTCTTCCTCGTGTGCTTTGTTTTGGTCCAGTTTGTATAGTTCTTTTCAGCTTTGGGGGACCTAGTACTGCTTAATTCATATTTTAATAAGTATGGGCATTAAGTAGGATGCTTCATCCATACCAAGACTGAGACTATGTGAGATGTTATCAGTGCTAATGATGTACTCTAGAGTTTGCTGAAGGACTTGCAGACTGAGGTTGTAGAGACTGGGGAGAACTGTAAGACTGAGATGGTTGTCGAATAACTCAATTTTAGAAAGATGTGTGACCATTATGAAATGGTTAAGGCTGCTTTGAGAGCATACTTACCAAATTTATTTGAGATGAAGGGTGGGTAGATTTGGAAGAGGACAGAGGTGCATTTTCTTTTTTTGATTAGTAACTTGAATAATTTTTTCAAACATTAGTAACCTGAATTAGTGTTTTTCCAACCAAACATCAAGGATATTCGTCTGCAAACGTTGCTTTGTTTAAGGCCAGATTGAAGGCAACCTTCACTTTTGCACTTTAATTTCTTTCTTCACAGTGCATGCATAGAACTTACAGGGTTTTAATATGGAGATGCTTGTTTTCTAAGCTTGTCTCTCTGATGCATTCATGCTTTAATTTCTTCTGAAAGCCACAGTGTCTTAGCCTTAATTCTTTGTATCTACTTAGAGCCAATTATGTTGATGAAAGTTTGTTGAAGCATTAAACTTGTCTGTTAAGTCTAATAGTTAAAAAGTAGACCAGTTGCGTATAATTAAGGTTTGATTGATAGTACTTTGTTTCTTCCTCAGTTAGTGTTGAGCTTTTGTTTGAGTGATCCCATACCATGAACAGAGATGACTGTTGCTGGTGTAGTCTGACATGGTACCTGTATTAGATTATCAGGGCTGGAGAGAATTTTGTTTTTCTTTTGTGTGGTAATTTTACTGGATTTGTTGGCTGAGGTAAGACATTGAAGAGACTGGTGACCAATAACCACAGACAACCTATTATCACACCTAGAATGATTTTATCGTCTGTGTTTTTCCAAAACAGAATAGCCTCTGCTACTGTTTTGACTACTTCATGGATAATATAGGAATAGCCAATGGTAATGGATTTACATTTATCTTTATGGAAGCCTGTAAAACTTTCATAAAATTGTTGGGCTGGTGTACATTACCCTTTCAGTGTTTGAGCAGGTAATTGCTGCAGCACTTGCCTCTGTATGTCATATGTCAAGAAAGAAATTGTCAAATCCATGTGGTAGGATTTTAAGTTTGGAATTTGTGTGTTGACCCATGCCCCTGATATTGAAGGTAAAGTGTGCGTATTGTTATATCCAGCTATGGAAGTGAGTGACCTTAAGTGTTAAAAGCATAAGCCTTGATCATTTTCAGGCCTCTTTGTCTAGATGATCAGGGCTCAGATGAGTCATCTATAATTTAAAAAGACTTCCTCTTCTGTTTGTTTCAAGTCCTGTTTATATGATAGCCATTGGAAGAGTTTTAAATGATGTCCAAGAGGGCTTAAGACATCCTACATATGTAGAATTCTTAGGCTGATAAAATATTAGTAGAGCAAGGTGTGTATTGTTCCAGTTAAACTAAAAATCTTGAAAGGTTGTTGAAAGTAGTAGCATTCCCAGTCGGCTATATCGCATTTGTTAGGGAAACCATCAGGAAGTATCAGCACAAAATTTGTAGGTGGAAGAATCTGCTGTGTAATCTATGCAAGAATAATGGGTTGGTTAGGAAATGAGGGAATGAAGCAACATCGCTGATGTTGGGTGTCTGTGTGATCAGGAAAGCTGAACATCCTTATCTCCTTAGAATTAATTTTGGTTGAAAAATGTGTTGGTACTTAATCCATTTGAATCTCTGTGAGCTGATTTACCCTGTCTGCATTCTGCTCAATTATATGTGCTAAGCTTTAGTTTCTCTCTCCTGTGACTGGGTCATTGTGACCTCTATTAAGTCCTTTTAGCAGTATTTTTACAGAATCATGTAGCCACATTATCCTTTAGTTAGAAATGTTGCTGTCTGCTACCAATTACAATGCAAGTAGTCCAGTTTCTGTAAAGTATAAGAAGCTGACCGTTGTTAAATAATAAACATAAAGGAAAACATTTGATGTTAAGTTGTCAATCTCGCCTTCATTCTTGCTGGATGGGTTCGGAGCCACTCTGCCACTGTAAAAGCTCGAGAGCTAGTTCCACCGGCTCGAGGCTCCCCTATATCCCACAATGCTAGGCGGTAACTCCTCAGATCTCGTTTGCCGCTACAGCGATCGAGGTGCTTTTTCAACCGGCTCGTCAGGTTAGTTGAAATATTGAGTAATATCTTAGATGGACCCCCTTTTTAAGTTAGCTTTCCTCATAGTTTCCAAAGTTAAGTAGTTTACTCCCCTTTATAGTCAAGTTTCCCCAGTTTTTTTTCCTAAATTTGCTAATTTTATTCCCTCCCTACCTTAGTAGTTGGAGTGGTTGTGTTTTGTAGGGTTTTAATTTTTAAGTTAATTACTAATTTGTAATTTAAAAATATTACAAGTGTAATCTGTGTGTGTGTGTTTGTGGTTACACTTTGACTTTGTTTTTGGACATGTCCAAAGAATCGAAGGTCTCAGGCTTCAAGAAGTGTGACTCGTGCTGTCAGAAGATGTCTCTGACAGACGGTCACACTTCTTGTGTATACTGCCTGGGGCCTTTGCACCTGCAGGACTCATGTGCTGTTTGCCATGGCTTCAGCCCTAGAGTCCTGCAGGAGCGCAAAAATAAACTCATTTTAAGGGGTTTATTGAAGCCTGAGGGTCCCTCGACTCAATCCTCGGGGAAACCCTCTAAGCCTTCCAGACCTTCGGCTCCAGTCTCCGAGCCGACCTCTGGGGGTCCAAAGGCTGTTCGAACATCAGCTCTGGCCGGAGCCGATGAATCTCGAACGCATGCCCCTACTATTTCCTCGGCTCTGGCCGGAGCTGAGGAAGACATAACTGAGTTGGCTCCGATCAAATTGTCGGAACCGACATCCAGAAAGAGGTCCCGATCTCCATCTATCGGCTCCGTTCATTCGGCTCCAGCATCACCTTTGCTGTCTGAACGGAGCCATAGATCTCACTCCTCTAGGTCTTCCAGACTATCGGATCATGACCTTCAGAGAGTAGTGAGTCGACTTCTTAAGTCCGAGGCACTGGCCCAGATGCTTCAAAGTCCGACTCAACAGTCGAGAACTATTCCCATTACTCAAAATGTTCCTCCTCTGACTCTTCTGAGTTCGGAGCCGGGGCGGCTCGGACCCGAGACTGTGGTGGCATCGGAACAGATACCCTTGTCTTCGGTGCCGTTGTCTGCTCCAATGTCTTCCTTGGAAGAATCTCGGCGCCGGACTTCCCTCGTCGGCTCTGAGGGGGTGAGTGGCATCGGACCCTTGTCTGACCCCGCTCTCCCTCTCGGTGCTTCGGCGCTGGTGAGTTTGGCTCCGACATCGGCCTCGGAGCCATCACTGTCGGTGCCGGGGGAGGTCTTCAGCTTTTCGGAGCGGAGGCCTCCGGCTCTGCCTGACAGGGGAGCCTTCGAGGTCATGAGGAGCGTGTTAGAACCAGGTTCAACTCCACAGTCGGCTCCTTCCGCCCCTCCCTCCATGGTGCCTTTGGTGATTTCTACTCACACTCTCATCCCTGACCGTAGAGAGCCAGCTCCTCAAGTTTCCCCAGTGGGGATCTCCTCCTCTTCCGAGGCCTCTCCTGACCCGGCAGGAGAGCCCCCTAGGAAGAGGCAGTGCAAGAGGAAGCACATTGACTCCCCTGAGTCTGTCACCTCTGACACTGATTTAGAGGATTCTGAAGGTTCCCCTCGTTCCCCCTCTGAAGATGTCTCCTTTGCAGACATCCTCGAAATCTTAAAACAGAGGGGGAATTGGCCAGCCCTCAACCCTTCAGAGGATGAATCGGTGTATCTTGAGGCATTTGGCTCTCGCCCTTCCACCTCCTGGGTGTCCCCTCCCTTTGACCCCCTTATGCAAGTGGTGGCAAAGAAGGCCTGGGCGGCTCCTGACTCAGTGGAACCCACCCCCAGGAGACCATCAAAATTTATCACTGCCCCCAAGGACAAGGAATTTTTAACCAAAGGAGTCTCTGTTGATGCTGTGGTGGTGGCTGCGGCCACCAAGAAGGAGTTAGCTGATCCTTCGGTGCCTGTTCATCCTCCTAACAAGGAGTCTAGGTCGATGGACAGGTACGGGAAGCGGATGTTCTCGTCGGCGACCTTTACTATGCGCTCGCTGAATTACCTGTGTCATTTCACTCGTCTTCAGAGGGATTTACTCAAGGAAGCGAGCGAAATGTTAAAGGACCCAACAGCTGTGGGTTTTCAGGATAGGATGAACTCTGTGGCAACCCTTAATTCTATAACTAACTCCTCCATGCGCCTCCTTTCATATGCGGCGGATGGAGCAAGTAGAGCGGCAGGTACAGGTGTAGCCTTGCGTCGGCACGCCTGGATGCGGCTATGTAACTTTGCGGACCCTTTCAAGGCGTCCTTCACTAATTCCCCCTTTGACGGATCATCCCTTTTTGGTCCTCAAGTGAAGGAAACCCTGACTAGGTGCGAGACTGATGGCAAAACTGTCTCTGCCGTCGGAGTCCGTTTTTCTGCTCCTTCTAGGCCTTACCCCAAAGGCCAGAAGGGGAGAAAGATGTGGTTCCGCAAACAATCTCAGGGAGATTTGCCTGATGCATAGAGTCGATTCCCCTCCAGAGGCAGAGGGGGGAACAATAATGGTAGACGCCGTCCTAGAGGCAGAGGGGGCCCGCAGAATCAGGACAGTCGAGAATCCTTTTCCGACAAGCCCTTTCAGCATCCCTGAGGTGTTGCCCGACTGTCCACCTTCGGAGGCAGTCGGGGGAAGATTGTCGCTGTACCCAGAAGCCTGGCTATCCCTAACTCAAGACAAGTGGGTACAGTCTATCATTTCCGAAGGCTACAGAATCCCATTCCTTTTCATTCCGAAGCAATCCAAAAAATCCCTTCCAGACGTTCCACCCAGTCAAAGGGAGCAAGCAGCATTAGAAGTTTCAAAGCTGCTCGCAAAAAGAGCCATTCATCCAGTTCCAGCAGACCAAACAGGATCTGGAATCTACTCCAAATTCTTTTTGGTTCCAAAGAAAACAGGGGACTGGAGACCCATTTTGGATCTCAGCAACTTCAACAAGTTTGTCAAGAAAACAAAGTTCCGGATGGTCACACTGCAGTCCATTCTACCCCTTTTGGGGCGGGACAACTGGATGTGCTCGATAGATCTCCAGGATGCGTACTATCACATCAGAATGAGTCGACGCTCCAGGAGATTCCTCCGCTTCAGGCTGGGAACCAGTCATTTCCAATTCAGAGCCCTGCCCTTTGGTCTCACTACAGCCCCCCCGAGTGTTTACCAAATGCATGGCAGTGGTCGCCTCTCATCTGAGACAAGGATTCCAGGTGTTTCCTTATTTAGACGACTGGCTCCTTACAGCCCCCACCAAGCATCTTTTGCTTCTTGCCAGAGACTACACCTTTCACACATGTCAGACACTAGGCATTTCAATAAATTACGAAAAGTCTGTCTTGTCGCCTTGTCGTATTATTACCTTTATAGGCGCAAATCTAGACACAGTCAACATGTCAGCCAGACTCTCAGAGCAGAGAATAGCAGACATACACAGACAGGTCTCTCTCGTCTTGCAGAGCAACAAAGTCAAAGCCAGATTGATCCTGAAGGTTTTAGGGATTATGGCGGCGGTCATCCCTCTTCTACCATTAGCTCGCTTCCATATGAGAATTTTACAATGGATGCTCTTCACACAATGGTCTTTCCAACGACTTCCAATGTCCCATCCTGTTCGGATAACTCAATCGTGCAAGAATCATCTCTCTTGGTGGATCACATCTCCCCAGCTCCACCTAGGGAGACCTTTCGTCCCTCCCCCTCCGGTTGCTACAGTGACAACGGACGCCTCCCTGATCGGGTGGGGGGGGCATTACCAGGGCAGGACGGTCCAAGGCATGTGGCAACCTTTCGAGTGCCACTTGCACATAAATGTCCTAGAGATGAGAGCAGTGCTTCTAGCGTTGCAAGCCTTACAAGACTCTCTTCCCATGGGAACTATAGCAATTCAGACAGACAATATGTCTGTAGTGTGGTACATCAACAAACAAGGCGGAACCAGATCTTACCCCCTATGTCGAGAGGCACTCGGACTGTGGCAATGGGCGATTTCTTCTCAGCGGTTTCTGTTAGCAACGCACATTCCCGGGAAGTCCAATGTGATTGCAGACAAATTGAGCAGAGCTATTCTCATGCCTCACGAGTGGTCTCTGAAGAATTCAGTGTTGGAGAAAGTTTTTCGAAAGTGGGGCCGGCCTTGCTGCAACCTTTTCACTACTCCCCAAAACAGCAAGTGCGACGATTTCTTCACCCTCTTTCCCCAACCAGGCCACCCCAGCAGAGACGCTCTAGTACACGATTGGCCCCGGGGACTTCTGTATGCCTTTCCTCCCTTCCCACTGATATCTCAGCTAATACAGAAAGCCATCGCTCAGAAAGCTTCCATGATCCTTATTGCCCCTTACTGGCCTCGACAGGTTTGGTTCCCGTTTCTTCACCGTTATCTGTTGGAGCAACCTTGGCATCTGGACCCAGTTCCAGACCTCTTGACCCATCAGTCGGGTCAGTTGCACCACTCCCTCCCTTCTCTGAACCTCACAGCGTGGTTCCTCCAATTCCAACTCTAGCCAGGCTTCCTCTGATATCTCGCTCAGAGATATTTTGATAGCCTCTCATAAATCTTCCACTCGGAAGATTTATCATAGCAAGTGGAAACGTTTTTCGTATTGGGCGCAGTCAAAGAATATAGATCCTTTTACTGCTTCCATTCAATCAGTTCTAGACTTTCTAGCCAAACTTTTCCACTCAGGTTCGTCCCCGTCTACCATCAAAGTTCAGTTGGCAGCAATATCGAACTTTCATGTTGGAGTCTCAGAGTCCTCCATTATGTCTCACAAACTCTGCAAAGCCTTTTTAAAGGAGTTTTCTCCTCAAACCACCAATCAGGGATCCTCCTCCTCAATGGGATCTCAACTTGGCTCTGGCGTCCTTAATTCTTCCCCCCTTTGAACCTGCGGCTTCATGTTCAATAAAGTTACTGTCTTGGAAAACACTCTTTTTAGTAGCTATCACTTCAGCTAGAAGAGTCTCTGAACTCCATGCTCTGTGTAGTCGTCCCCCTTATCTTGTGTTTCATAAGGATAGGGTGTCCTTGCGTACTAACCCGTCCTTTTTGCCCAAGGCAGCTTCACTGGCAAATTTGAATCAAACCATTGAACTTCCTGTGTTCTTCCCTAATTATTCCAATAGGTCAGAACAAAAGTTACACTTTTTAGATGTTCATCACCAACTTAGGTACTATTTAGACAGGACCAAACAATTCAGGAAGTCTGATCAACTGTTTCTTATGCAGAAGGTAGACTGGGCCTTCCAATTTGTAAAGTATCTCTCTCTAGATGGCTTACTTCGTTGATTACCCTTGTGTATGAGATCAGACATCAACAATTGCCATCCAAACCCAGGGCTCATTCAGCTAGAGCTTTAGCCACTTCTATAGCTTTCCAAGATAGGCTGCCTATTGATTCTATTTGTTCTGCAGCTACTTGGGCTTCTCCCCATACCTTCATTTCTCATTATAAGTTGGACTTGGCCTCTAGAGACCGAGCCAACTTTGGTTCCACTGTACTCAAGAGTCTGTTCCGATAGGCCACCCGGGATAAGGTGCTAGGGACGCGGTCCCATCCAGCAAGAATGAAGGCGAGATTGACAACTTAACATTTAGAAGTTATGCACCTACCATAACGTTCCATGTTAGTTGTCTTCTCGCCTTCTTTCTTGCGTCCCACCCTCCTTCCCCCTAGCCTGGACAGACCTTGAGGAGTTTTTCTTTTGTTCCTTTTATGGAATTTCCTTGCTGGGCTTAGCTTTCAAACGAGATCTGAGGAGTTACCGCCTAGCATTGTGGGATATAGGGGAGCCTCGAGCCGGTGGAACTAGCTCTCGAGCTTTTAGAGTGGCCGAGTCAGAGCCGAGGATCGGTTCCGAACCCATCCAGCAAGAAAGAAGGCGAGAAGAAGACAACTAACATGGAACGTTATGGTAGGTACATAACTTCTAATTTACCAGGAAAGTCCATTTTTAGCAGAGAGCAGAGGAGAAAAGTTCCAATAACATTCAACATTTATTACATTGAAGTACATAAGTATAGTACATTAGTGTAACAACATAAGATAAAGACCATAGAACCTTTGAACGCTACAGTCATGCATATATATGCTAGTTCAAAGAATTAGTTGAATAGCAGTGTAATACCATTAGGAGGAGTCCATAATGGCATATTGATAAACAGTACATTCATTAATTACATATACCAATACAAAAAAACCTTGATTAATAGGTATAGAATAGGCAGATGATGAGAGAGAGAGGAGTGAAAAATATAGTATGGGGAAAGAGGCATCAGAAAATAAGTAAAGAGAAAGTGTGTGTGTGAGGAAAGGGACAGGTGGAGACTTGAGCTAGAGAATATTGAAGTACAGAGGGAAGGAGATATTGTTAGCTGAGTAGTTATAGTAGTACAAGGATTTCTAGATGAGGAAAGAAGTATGTAGCATTGGAGGCATACCTCTCAAGTGTACCTCATTACGAGGAATGTACCTCATTTGGGGTCTTAAAGTTTGTTCCTTGAAGTTCAACATTGAAAGGGTCTGTAAGGCACTCAGTGCTGGGAACCTTTTAAGTGAAATCCATGGTAAACCGAAATGAATCTTATTAATCCATTAAAAGATCTTCCTTATAAGTAAAACCAGCATATGTTAACCATCCTATGACCTTCCTAGCTGAAGTTGTTAGTAAGCCATTAGTATGTGTTCCACATTTTGCCCATTTGTTCCACATTGAGGGCTAGTGTGCCTCATTTTGGAGATTGGTTGAGAGCTGACTTGAGGTTATGCTAGGTAGGGTGAGGAGGTGAAGGGGGATAATTCTGGGTTTTTTGTAGGCTACGTTATGCACTGTGGAGATATGAGGATTCTTTGGGGGGAGAATATATAATTACATGTGATGGGCAATAAGGTATGGAAAATAAATACAAGTAAAATGTCTAGCCAGGGCAAGAGTAAGCGCATATCCAATTGTTCAGGTGAGTCTTGAATATATATATTTTTTTAAGTGGGTTAGGTTAGTATTATGTTGAGGGATACTGTTCCAAAGTTTGGAGACATAATTGGAATAGAGAGAGTAATAAATTACTAAGTTTGATAATCGTACCGGTAATAGTGATTTGTATGAGGACCGGAGGACATGAGTGCTGGTGTGTTGAAGGAGCAGAATTTGGAGAGCAGATGTATTATTGGGGTGGTGTATCAGCCTGTGGGCAGTGGTGAGCTGTGTGTAGGTTAGATAGTGGGGCAGTTCTAACCAATTGAGTTGAAGGGCAAAGTGGTGAAGGGATCTGTGTAGAGAGTTTGTAGCAAATTTGGCTATTTTGTTGTAGCAAGCTTCAGGTTTTGTTAAATCCGATTTCTTTAGGTTAGTAAGGATAGGGGGAGCTTACACCAGGCTATAACTCATTGCAAACCTTTCGGCCCCAGAACTTGGACCAAAGCTCCAAAGGCGGTGGTGTTTCCATATTCATAAAGGATGTGCCCACCTCCAGACTGGTACCCCAACATAATGCATCTGAGATACTTCAGGTGCAGCTAACATTGGGTAAGACAGTGATTCAGGTCATAGCCTGCTGTAGGTCCCCAACCATGTCCCAAAACTTGCACTCCTCATTCCTAAGCACCCTAGAGAATATTAGGGTCCACCCTAACACTCTCAGACTTCAACTACCCTTCCGTTAACTGGGAGAACTACTAATGTACCAATACAGTTGCCCAATGTTTCCTGGAATTCATTCCAATGCCCTGGACCATCTCGTTCTTACCCCCACTAGAGGTAGCAACATCCTTGACCTGGTCATTGCTGCCATGGGCGACTGCCGTTCTACACCAATAGTCAACGTTTATTAGATGCTCCTCGTTGGTTAGATCTGACCACAAACTAATCACCTTGGAAATCCACATCCCTCCCACCATTCCTGCAAAGGTAACCACCATGAAAAACTTCTCCAAAGCTAACTTTGGGCTCCTAAAAACAGAGGTGGCTAACTTCATGGCACCCTTGCCAATGCAGATCACTTGTATGATCACCAAATCATACACCAATGCACTGTACAAACATGTCCACAAATGCATGGATCTCACCATACCCAATAGAACAGAGACGCTCTCCTCCAAAAAAAAAAGGAAGCCAATCTGGTGGTCCCCTGCCCTAAACTCTACAACAGGAGGAGGAAACTGATGCGGAATAAGGAAGTCCAAAGACTGGAAAAACTCCCTTGGCCTCAAAAAGTTGAGATCCCTCATCAAATCCTCCTAAAGCTAGCTATGAAAACAGAATTGCAGCAGATAGTAAAGACAACCACAAGGTCTTCTATAGTTGTGTAAAGATTCTCCATAGCAATACCCAGATTTGCTCTGAGCTGCTGCACAATGGTACCTCCTATACCAAGCCAACAGATATTGCCAATATACTGGCTGACAGATTCAGTGCCAACTTTACCCTCCCCCCAAGGGACCAGCCACAATACCAGTAGATTGCCAGGCACCCAGTATTACTCCTGCACAGGTTAAAACAGCACTGTCCAAGACCAAGAATACAGCTTCTATGGGACCTGACATCTACATGAACTACAGAGTGAACTGGCACCTCACCTGTGTGCCCTGTTCAATCCCAGCCACACCTCAGGCTTTGTCCCTACCGAATAGTGCACTTGCTACAGTCATCCCTCCTCACAGAGGAGGAGTGACTACAGACCCTGGGAACTATTGTCCTATTAGCCTGACTAGTCTGAAATGCAAAATTATGGAACGCATCATCATGGACCTAATAAACAAGGATATAGGGAATCTCCAAACTCTGGATCCCACACAGTTTGGTTTTGTGAAGGGTAGATCATGGCTGCTCAACCTGGTTGACTTTGAGCCAGTCACCAGCGCTGTGGATGAGGGCAAGGTGGTTCATACAGCCTACCTTGATCTGGCAAAGGCCTTTGATACCATTCCCCATTCAGTAATCACAGAAAAACTCATAAGCTAGGCATCAATCCTGTATCACTAGGTGGGTTGCAAACTGGCTCACAGGTGCAACCAACAGTGTGAAAACTGACTCCAAGTCAGACTGTCAGGCTCCAGGGCCATTAGCCTAGTACACACCTATGAATCTATTATGTAGTGGGATGATTCAAAATATTTTCCAGTTTACAGGAATGTACTGTTTGCTGATTGAGCAATTAATCAAGATGGAAATGGGGTTTAAGGAATTCTGCGAGGAGGCTGTCTGCTGCTAGAGTTTTAGGTTCGTTTCTGAAGTAGTTTTTTATGCTATTGGTTGGAATAGGATTAAGGGAGAATGTATCATTTTACTTGGGTAGTGTGGGGATAGTAATGGGAGTATTGTCATAGTTATTGGTGAGAGGTGGTATGGAGTTTGTAAAGAATGTGTCAAATTGTGTAGCTATGCAGTCTGTCTGTGGTTAAAGGGGTTGGTACTGATGGTTGGCGAGGCTGGAGGAGTTCATTTCTGGTAGACAAGAATTTGTGGGTTATCATGCTTTTGCTTGAATTTCACTGTAGTAGGTTTCTTGTCTAGTTTTATCTGGGTTTTGGCCTGATTTCAAAGTTGTCAAGAGGTTTGAGTTTTATTTATATGCCAAAGAGCCCAAGCTTGCTTGCTTTCTTTGAGCAGCTGTTTACTATTTTTCGACAGCCAAGTAGCATAATTTAATTTCACTTATAGTTGTGCAAGCATCTAGATTAATACTACCTTCCTTGACGTACATAATAAAGTAGTCCATGGCATTATCTAGGGTAGAGTCTTAAGTGGAACCAGTTGTAGAGTTGCAGGATAGAGTTATGTTAAAGGGTTGAATACTTTTTTGTTTTGAATTTGTCGATAAGTAGGGTTTCTGGTTGGAATAAGACGTGTTAAGAGTAGGGAGATGATCACTAATGCTATCAGGGAGGCAGACTGATTGGAGTGAATGGCATGGTATATTAAGATCCAATCCAGTATGGACTGACTTTTGGTGGTTTTGATTATTCTGGTAGCTGATTATATAATTTAAGTAAAGCTGTGTGGGTTTATGAAGTTAGAGGGGTTTTCAGATTTACAGGAGAACCAATCTCTGTTGGTCACCCATTATAAAGGTTTCCTGGGGAATGTTAGTGATGTCCATTGGAGAAATTCCTCTATTATACTGACGTTATTGCCAGGAAGATAATGGTTTTGTGTTCGGGTTTATTTTTAGTTTTGTAACCAGCATCTCTATTGTTAAGGTCTGGGATGTTCAAGGAGTTTTATTTTGCCATTTCTTATAAATGGCTATACCACACCACCTCATTTGTGTAGTCTTGTCTGTTATACCCTGGGGGAAGAATTTCATTTGTGGTTGAAGCCATGTCTCTCAGTACTGCAATATTGAGGGAAGTTGTGTGAAAGATTGGCATGGAGATCATGTGTTTTATTTACTATGCTTCTAAGATTCATATTAAAGGCGCAATAGGTTTGATCCATTTAGGGGGATGTAGGTATTGTACTGTACCGCTGTGATGGGTAGATGGATTGTTGATCAGGCGTGGGGCCTGGATTTGGGTGAATATCACCACTGAGTTTTATCTGTGATAGGTGTAACAAAGTTTTTGAGAGTTTAGTTATTAGTTTGTCATATTTGATGCTTATTTGGGATGTGGGGTTTATCCATACATATTTATATGCAAAAGTATCCTATTCGAGTGGAGTTGTAGAGGTCTGGGACTATTACTGAGTGTTGAGAGGGTTAGAAAGGGGAAAAAGCTAGTAGGAGTAGAGAAAGTGTTTGACAGGCAGTATTGATAGGTTAAGTAATTGGAAAGAGTAAAGGGTCTGAAGGTGGCTGTATGTAGGTACAGCATTTTTAGATGTTTGGTGGTGGATAATTTTCAGTGAGATAATGGAGGTGGAGAAGGATTAATGGGCGAATAAACACTAGTAACATTTCAGGAATCTAGGAATAGTTTTAATGATGTCCCCATGCTATTTCTTTTTAAATACAATTACTGTCCCCTTACAGAACAGCAAACCCCCCTCCCCCCAACTTATGCCCTGTCATTGGAGGGATTGGCTAGCCTCGTATGTGTAAACACAAGGAAACTCCAATTTGTATTGTAATGTGTGAAATCAGCTTTTTTTTTTTAATTGCTGAATCTGTGATTGTGTCTGAAGTGCAAGTGATAAGCTGAGTTTTGCCCCCCCCATTTTATTTCTGGCAAATTGATGACTTGGTATGCTTTCATTTTCCCAAAGTCTGTGAGTCATTGTTTATGCCATTTACTTTTTCTCTCTCTCTCTAAAATATGTCTGCTGTAATATGATGTAGTTAGCATAGATCAGTGTCATTTAAAATGGTTTGGGGGGGGGATTGAATAGAACATTCCTGATGTATGTCCTGTCAGGCTGTGCAGTAACCATGTTTTCCTTTGTTTCCCTTTTGTAGGGCCAGCTTCTGTCCATGCTGGATGACAACACCCTGCACTTCTGGGAGATTAATCTGAAAGATGAGTGTTCACACCTAGAAGAGATTTGCAGCTATACACTTCCAGGACGCCCGGGGTTTGATGGGTCTAACAAGTACGCACCTGAGCTTGATCCTTCGTTCTCGTGTGAGAGTGCTTGGAACACGTAATGCTGATTATCCTTTATTTATTTGAGCTGCAAGCGATAAAACCTAGTGAACTCATTCTGGGAGCATCTGACCTTTTACAGGTTGCATCTGAGTTTATGGGTATACTCATCCCAGAGTGCATTGTATGTTTATAAAAAGATCAGTACACTTTGGCTTCTTCTTACCTTTGATGGCATTTCTGTGCTTTTCAGTTTTGTCAGTATACGTATTGATTGGGTTTGCACGAAATGTTACTACCCCTTTTGTAGCAGTCTGCCTGGATCAAGATTCTTGACAAAGAAAAGGCCTACATTGGTGAAGTATTTGTAGGTCTTCCTTTCTTTTACCCTTGCCCCTGGTGTAATAAACCTAGAGTCTCAGGACTAACTGATTTTTTGCTGTGTAATGTGAAAGGTGATGTACACTTACACCTCTCACTTGCAATATAACAAGGATTGTTCCAGTAAGGGGAAAAACTTTGACCATCTCCGTTCATAATGTTGGTGTACTTTTAAAAGGTTTTATCTATGGTCCTTCCTAGCATTGACCATCCATCTACCCCTTGTCCTACTTAACCCCTTTTAATTCCCTTCATCATAGAACAGCCAGTTAGCATTCCACCCTATGACATGAGGGTCTCCCCTTTCATGAACAGCTTGCCTAATTGGACCTGTCAGTCTTGTATGGCTGGCAGTTGTGAGCAAGGGTTTGCAGGTATTTGCTGTTGATTAGGCTTCTTGAATGGTAACTTAATCCCAACAAAGTTAAGGAATCTGGTAGTTTAAGTGGGATCAGACATACACATGTTTACACTTGCATGCAGAGTCTCTATCTATAGTGCACATGCTGCATGGTAAGTCGGTGCTTTTCTCATCAGCCCTTCCTCCTACTGCCTGTCCCATCCTGCACCAGGTGTTAGTCACTCAGACTGGCACCACTGTGTTCCATCTGAAGTAGACTGGTTAGCGGACAGTGGCCTCTCACCTTTTGTCCCTCCCCAGCAACACTTGTGCACTAATTGCTCATGGGTTACTTTTGATACAATCAGGGCTACATCCCTGTGGCACCAGAGACAGCTTAACCTTTTCAAAGGGTTAATGGGAATGCCACAGTGAAGTCTTGAAACTGTGTGCAGAATGCACTGGTCAACATTGCATGCCGATATAGGTTCATAGGTTGGTACTAGGCTATCGGCCCTAGGGCCTATAGAAGCCTAGCCATAACAATTCCCTGGATATTTCTTTCCACAATATTTACTTCTCTGGACCCCTGTCTAGTAGGACGACTGATATGATCCCCGGGGTGAATTTCCTATCTCCCATCCAGTTATCAAGGTTCCTTTTGAAGAGGGCCAATGAGGCGCTCTGCTCGACATGTATGGGTAGTCTATTCCAGAGTATGGGGAGACTCTGGGTCAGGAACCTATCCCTCCAGCATGTTTTGTTCATTGTGATGACAAGGTTTAGATCCCTGGAGTGTGTGGCTCTGAGGGATTGGGATTTCTTTAAGTGGAGCATGTCCAACAGCTCAGGGTTTGACATGGCCTTGTATGTTAAGCAGAGATCACCTCTGAGTAGACGATATGCCACAGAATATAGCTGGAGTTTTTTTTAGACTGTCAGCATATGGCATCTGCTTTAAGCCTGTGTTTCTTTTAGTAAGGTATTTCTGTGGCCTTTCCAGCTGTTGCAGATGTCTTGAGGTACATACAAACAGGGCATTATACTCTATAATGGGTCTAATGAGGGATGAGTACAGTGGGGCAATGACCTCCTTTTTTCTGGATGAAAAGCCCTTTATGATGAGGTGTGCCACATAGAAGGATTTCCTGACTGTTGTGGCGATGTGGTTATCGAAAGTGAGACCACTGTGTTCACCTGTGTCCCCAAGTCTCTCATTACACTTTCGATGTTTAGTGTACTGACACCTATGTGGTAATTCATGGGTACATGTTTTTTTCTAAAGGGGATAACTATACATTTCTTGGCATTAAGCTTGAGCCCCCATGGGTCTGGCACCAGGCATCTGTTTCTGTAAGGCCCTTTTGCAGAATATCCACATCATTTGGGGATTCAATAATGGCTCCCAGTTTGCAGTCATCTGCGAACTTTGTTAGCCAGAGTCCCTTAGTGTTGGCCTGTACTTCAGAGAAGTAGATGCCAAACAAGAGTGGTCCCAGGACTGAACCCTGAGGTACTCCACTTGTCTGGAGCTGGATTTGTAGTCTGCTACTTATACAGTCTGGGTTCTGTCAGTAAGCCAGTTGGCAACTCATCGAGTGACGTATGGATTTATGCCCAGCTTAGTAAGTTTATCTATGATTCCAGAGTGGGGGATGCTGTCAGAGGCCTTGGCTAGGTCCAGATAGGCTGTGTGGACTGCCTTACCATCGTCCACAGCTCTGAAGACTGATTCAAAGAAGTCAGTCAGATTCAGGAGACAGGGTCAGCCCTTCACAAACCCAAACTGGGTGGGGTCCAGTGTTTGAAGGTTGCCAATGTCTTTGTTTATAAGTTCCATGATAATGTGTTCCATGCCCTTGCAGATCAGGCTTGTTAGACTGATGGGATGGTAGTTCCCGGGATCCATGGCAGATCCCCCCTTGTGGAGTGGGATAAATGTAGCTGTGTGCCACTCGGTGGGCATGAATCCTGAGGCAAGGCTATGATTAAACATGACACTTAGGTGAGGTGCCAGTTCATTTTGTAGTTCATGTAGTACACATCCTGAGATGTCATCTGGTCCCATGGATGCTGTATTCTTAGCTTTGGAGAGTGCAGTTTCTACCTGTGTGGCCGTGATTATCGGAATTTGACAATCTTTTGGTATTGAGATGGGCCCTTTAGGAGGTGAAATTGGCACTAAATCAATCTGCCAGGAATATTGGCAATATCCTTGATCAGTATATTTAATGCCATTCAGTTGTAGCTCAGAGCAGATCTGAGCATTGCCATTTAGATTCTTGACATAACTATAGAATGCCTTGTGGTTGTCTTTGGAATCTTTGGCAATTTTATTTTCGTAACTAGATTTTGAGGGATCTCAGCTTCTTACTGAGGCTGGTGAGGGAGTTTTTTGCATCCTGGGATTTTCCTCTTTTCTGCAACATTTTCTTCCTTCTGTTGTATAGTTTGTTTTGTAGCAGGGGACCACCAGATTGGCTTCATTTTTTTGGAGAAGAGCATCTTTGTTTTATTTGGAATGGCACGATTCATGCACGAGTGGATGTGCTCGTACAGTGCCTTAGTGTAGGATTCTGCAGTCGAACTTTCAGATCCCATCTGCATGGGTGTCGTGAAGTTTGTCACTTCTGACTTCAGTAGCATGTAGTTGGCTTTGGAGAAGTTTTTTAAGGAGGTTTCCTTACTGGGGGGGGTGGGGGTGGGATGTGGATGTCAAGGGTGACTTGCTTATGGTCAGACCTGGCCAATGAGGGGGTGACCACTGGTGTGGAGCATCCATCTCCCATGTTGGTAATGACCAAGTCTAGGATATTGGAGCCCCTGGTGGGACAATGGATTAGTTGATCCAGGGCGTTGGAATTTATGAATTCCAAGAACCGTTGGGAAAAGGAGATGGTACCCGAGTAGTTTTCCCAGTTAATGGCAGGGTAGTTAAAATCACCTAGTATTAGTGTGTTTGGTTGTATCTTAATATTTTCCAGTATGTTTAGAAAGGTGTAGTGAGAATCTTGGGGCATGGTGGGGGATCTCTAGCAAGCTACAATTTGGATTGCAGTCTTACCTAGTGTTAGTTGCACCTGGAGAATTTCAGATGCATTGTGTTGTTCAACTAGCCTGGAGGTGTAAATATCCTTGGTGAATATGGACACTCCTCTACCTTTAGTGTTTCGGTCTTGGTTTTGTGGCCGAACAGTGTGGTAAGAGTTGCAACCTGGTATTGCAGGGGTGCTCTCTGGAGCCTTGACCCAGGTCTCTGTTACTGCACAGATATCAATGTTCTCCATTTTTAGGAGTGCCTCGAGAGAGTGCATTTTGAGGTTTAGACTTCTAGCATTGAGTAGCATTACCTTCAGATTTTGCATGCTTGTAGCTGTTACGGTGGTGGTTTTATCCTTTGAACCTTGCCTAAAAAAGGCACTATAGGGGTGGCAAGAGCTTTGGCCAGTAACCTGAATCCCAGGGGTGACGGGTCCAGACCATCTCTGGCAAAGCATCGTGGTTTGTCGATCATGTTTTCCCAGGCAGACGGATACTGGATCCCCTTTGACACCAGAAGCTTAGCTAATTGTTGAAGTCAATCATTTTGTCCTTGTACTGTGGTATCATTCTGGGCGAAAGCAGGATGCTACTCAGGGCTAGGGTCATACCTGCCTGGGCCACATGTTCCAAGAGCTCTTCCATGTCTCTTTTCATATAGTCCAGGGAGGTACGTCTCAAGTCATTCACTCCAGTATGGACAATGACAGAGTCGTATTTGTACTTGTTGTGGAGTGACTTGAGTACATGTGTTGTGTCGGATCCTGGCACCAGACAGGCAGCTGACTGTAATTTTCTCCTTGTTCAGCCTGGTGAGTGGAACATCAGTGTGCCGGACTATAGTCACCTATAACTAAGTGTTGGGTACATTGTCTTGCCGTAGGGGCTGCTGTTGGGTGGCACACTGGTGTTGTGAGCTATGTGTCACTTTGGTTGTGACTGGTGTTAGTTTGCGATTCAGCTTTGGAGGTCCTTGTTGCTTGGGCAGGTTAATGTTAAGGGCCTCCGCATATGTGGGCTTAGTGTTGCTATGTGTGGGTGTTGATGGTGTGGGTTTTGAAGGGCTATGAGTTGCTTGAGGTGTAGTGCAGGTGTTAACCTTCTCCTCTTGACCGTCTTGCACAATCTTGGCTGGAGAGAGCTTTGCTTCCAGTTTGGCTATGTAAGTGGATCTCTCACAGGTTGTAGTGTTGGGTGGTAGGAGGAGAGGATTGTCTGTGTACATGAGGCAGTTGCCGCATTGCCCCAGTATGCCCAGATTCACCAGGGTGGACAGGAGAAATCACCGGAAGCTGACCCTTGGATATGCCTGTTTAGGTACTTTTTTTTGTAAAGTTTGAGCTGTTTTCCCGTACCTTTGCATTATTGACAAGGAGAGTTTTGTGCTTGTATCAGTTTCAGGCTTCTTAGTGCTTTCCGGCAGGTTCTAGAGCAAGTGCTAGTCACAGGGGTTCAGATTTTAGTGCTACTACTGAGAAACCAGCTAGTTCCAAGGGAAAATTTGAAGAGCAGACTTTCTGGAACCAGGAATAGTTTAACTGTAGCCTCACAGTGCTGCACGATGCAAAAAATGTGCAAACACACGTGTTTTTAAGCCAGAAAGTTGAAAGGGATAGAAGTCAGCCCAAAAAGGCTAATAAAATTACAATTTCAGAGCTGGAAACCACTCCTCTAGCATTAGTTAGGCAATACAATGCTCACCACTCCCACTGGTAAAGCAGTAGGACTTCCCTCTACCACAGCAAGGTCTGGATAGCTCTGAACACAGAAAATAAAGTCCTGAGAGAAGCAAAGCCTGGGGATATGGACTGGCTACGAAAGGTGGGAAACGAGCAAACAAGATAGTATTTTTTTTTTTTTTGTTGAAACAGGCTAAACAATGCAATACAGTAAATAAACACAGAAAAGGCTAACACACTAGAGTGTGTAGTCCTAAACAGTAAATGCAATTAAAACTCTACAAAATTAGCAATTTAAATCTTAAATGAAGCAAGGTAAGTGCACAACTGAAAAACTATTTAAGCGGCAGTAATACAGCAGAATATGTAGCTAGTCTACATATACATAGAAGTCTATATATACAGAAAAGCAGCTAAAACACACAATTCAGATGCAGTGCAACCTAGAGCACTTGAGTTGTAGCAATATTAAGGCAATTAGTTACTCTAAAATATACTCTATATTTCCAAAATGTTTGAGAAGCACAGTCAGAACATGTATTTTTTTTTTGAAAGGGAAAAAGGAGAAACAGAAGGCCTTATCAAATGGTCTCTGTATTAGGTAGAATGAGCTAATGACACTAGACTGGGAGGAGTGTCCCACATCAGATTTACAGTAGGGGCAGGCAAATGCAAAGCCACCAAGTATAACATCAAGACACGAACCGGGAGGGAGAATGAGGACCAATACTAAAGCTATAAGCCTACAGACAGTAAACACTATAGAAAGCCACAAAATGAACGTTTTTAAACAGGTAAAGGGGCAGAGAGACTCTACAGAATGCTTTTAACTGCAAACAAATGTTACCCGTGCATATTGGTTAATAGCAATAAAATACACTAAAAACTATGCAGCAGGAAATAAAAAGTGCTATATATAAATTGCTTCAGGAAATAAAAAGTGCTATATATAAATTGCTAGAAACAATCGGTATAAAAAAAAACAGGATACTTGTATATCTCCGATCAGAGTTGTAGTCAATGCCCCTCCTCCACTCTGCTCAGTGTGTATAGACATCTGTCTGTCTCTGTATGTAATAACATGAGCATGGGTGCACATACTGTATAGTGTACGTCTACGTCTGTATGCTTACATTTGTGAAACTTTGTGTTGAGTATCTTCTCTCTGCAGGCCTTTGAACTTCATATGGAGTTGTAAAACATCCTGCATGTATTTAGATTATAACTGGAAAGAAGGCATATGTGCAGCACTTAAGACATGACTGTAGCAGTGAACAGATACTTTTTTTATTAATGAATGTAAAATAGATACTTTTAGTTTGCAGTGATCCATGTATTATAAAGAAAATGCAGCATTTTTTGTTGGCCTAGACATTTATGACAGGATACCCAGAGTGATGAGCCATTTTGAATTATGTTGGAATTGATCCCATAGAACATGCTTGGTGAATGATCATCTCTTGAGTGCTTCACTCACGCTGTTTTGCGGCTTGAAAATTGTGTGAAAGTGTTGAGTAAGATAAAGGCATTCATCTTTTCTCATTCGGTGTTTATTCAATTATTTTGTCTGTCATGAAAAAGATGTGCACTTTCTTGTAGTCTGCCATTAATTTAAAAATATTGTGAAATATAATTGCTTGAACATTACGTGTTGCAGTTTTAGGTGTACCCTTGTTTAATTAGGTATGTCTGCCTCTCAACAATGCTACTTTATTTTTTTTTGCCTTTTATTTACCTCTAGTACCTATTTAAACAAGATGTGTTGATATATGTATGCTTTGCTGTCCATTATATGGATTACGGTTTTGGTTATTAAATTTGTAAATGCAGGTCATGCTGTTTTAACTGGCTTGAGAGCAGTTTAGTTGGTTGCTGGAAAGCCCAGCCAGTGAGGGTAGGAGTGGACTGTATGATTACTCTATGGGGGACTGCCCATTGCACTGCATTGCTGAGATATGATGCTAGATATTTCACAAGTAATGTGGGCTGGAGACATGCAGTTGGCTTTGTCACAAACAGCCCTCATTCCTTCGTAGCCAGCGTAGAGTATCTTTGGAAGCACACACTACTTGGCAATGGCACAGCAAACCGTCGCTTCTTGGGTGTGCATGTCAGCTGTCACGGGGATGGGCTTAACCTAGCATTCGAGTCTTCTGATGGCTGCACTGTGACTCTCTTCCCTCCGTAATGAGACTGAATGGATATAGTTGCTGAGGGGCAGATGTCCTGCAGGAGTGGGGTGGTGGCAGAAAAAGAAGAAAAAAAGGATAAAATCCTGTTTAGTATTCCTCTAATTTTTATACATTTGGAAAGCTTTTTAAGGAAGCATCTGTTTTTTTGCTGATCCTTGGATTGAATGGGTTCTGTTGCTTAAGAGCAACAGGTCAAATATTCCTGATCCAGCAGAGTCTGATCTCAGTGTTATCAGCCACACCAGTTATAGTTGACTGGCCACAACCTTTTATTTTTTGTTTTTTTCTGCATCTGCTGATCTCCAGCTCTTCTATATGTTACAGGACAGTTACTGAGGTAGTTGTGTAGGTTTTTTTTTTTTTTTGTGTTTTACTCCGTCTGACTGCTCCTAAACTGTCTTGCTGTATACTGAACTGGGCAGTGGTGGTGGTTGTGCTAGACCCAGTTGTATTGGCTTACTTTCATATACAGCTACACTGGGTGCAACAACTGGTGTTTGGCAGCCTGTGTTTATGGCTTGACCTGGTGCTTCCTAGGGCATTCTCGCAGCGTGTACTAGGAATTACTGATGCAGCAGGCCAGACAGTCCTCCTCCCCAAGGTGGATGAATAGGTGTTGACCACTCCTAGCTCTCATGCTCTACTACTTCACTAATACTTCCTTTTAGTTGCTTTCCAAAGCTGTTGACCATAGGGAATTAGGACATTTGTATGTATTCCATATACCATGTCTGTTTGCTATCTAGCTACCCATATTGGATGTTTGCATTTTGGCTTTTTATGTAGGCAGTTTTGAAAATTTTTTTTTTTCTGTTGGGGCCCAACTTCTGCTGATGTGAGCACCCCCCCATACCCAGGGAACCGCCTATGTCTTCACCCTTTCCATTGTGTGTGGCCATGTTTCCTGCATCTGCACAAGATTGCTCGGCAAGGTGAGCTTTGGAGTCTGGTACGGACCCCTTAAATTGTATACAGTATATCCTATGCACCTATTCAATAAGAGCTGTACTTGAATATACTGAACTCTCTCCCTTACCCCAGGTTGGGATTGCTGGTGAGCATTTCACTTCCACCAACCCCAGCCAGCTGTTTCAAATTCCTGCTCACTAATTTATGTATGTATTTATTTTTGTATTTAAATTTGTTTAATGGGAAAGTCTGGGCCAGAAGCCCATTTTCAGAGGAGGCCCAGGGAAAACAACTCCACAGAAATACAAGCAAAATACAATAATTAGATAGTACAATAGTATACGTACAGTGAGATGCAGAATACACATCATCTAGTCTGTGCAAAGTAGTATTCAATACATAATAAACCGGCTCAGTTCCCCAGACACTGCAAACTTTAATAGACCAAAAGAGCGAAAAAACACATAATAATTCTATACATGTGAACAGATAACTTAGCGCTTTCACCCACATACATAGTCAGGCATCATCAGAGTAAAAGAGCCCTTCATCTTTGTTGCATTTAAAGCTGTTGGTTACAGACACACCCCTCTGAGCTGAGCCGGTTTATTATTTACAAGTTTCTGGTGTTACATTGTGTCGGCTGGTAGTATTCAATACAGTTTTCTAGTAAATACAGGTTCAAAAAGAAAAATACAAGCATTTCAGTAAAGCTCACCAAGAAATAAAATTAGTACTGTGTACATATTAATGAACAAATGATCATATAGATATAGATGTATAGATTTTTTTGAGTGGTAACACTGAGGGGGGGGGGAGAAAATGAGGTAAGGAGTGGGACTGTGTGTTGAGAGAGATGCCTTCTCCGTCGGATTTGGCACGGGAGAAATGACAGTTTTTGGATAGATGTTCAAATAGTTTGGAATTGGTAGATTCAGGTATGTTTTGGATGGTGTGGGGTAGAGAGTTCGATAATTTGTCTGTTTGATTTGAAAATAGGGCTTTACCGTGAGTGCTGGCTTTGTTTACTGTGAGGAAGTTTCTGTCTGCAGATCTTACTTTGTGGGCATAAGTAGGAAGCAACAAGTTCCTTGAGGGGTGGGTAATTGTCAGGATGTAAGATATTGTACGTGAAATTAAGTTGGTAGATATGGAGAAGGTTAGGTAGCTCTAGCCAGTTTAATTTATGTAGAGCAATACAATGGTGGGTTTGGTGGGGAAGGTTGGCTGCGATGCTGGCCATTTTTATTGTAGCAAGTTTCCAATGTGGTTAAGTCTGATCTTTTTAAGTTGGTAAAGAGGGGAAAAGCATATAGGAGCGCAGAGAGGAGGAAGGTTCTGGATATGGCTAGTCTGGTATTGTCAGTGAGGAATGGCTTGCTTCTGTACAGTGAATCAAGTTTGACGTGAACTTTCTTAATTGTGATGGCTATGTGTTGGTCAAATCTTTTGTTGTCTGTTGTCACACCAAGGAGTTTCGCATGCTCAACTAGTTGGATGACTGCTGAGAGAATGGTGAAGGGAGTGGGGGGCGGTGACTATTTGCTACTCGTAAATAGCATTAACTGTGTCTTTTTTGGATTGAGGATTAGTTGTGATTTACTCGGATATGTTTCTGTATCATTAAAAGCTTGTTGGGCTACTATTTGGAGGTCTAGTAAGGTTATCTGCTGAGCAGATTAAAGCTGAATCGTCCACTTACTGAGCAACTGTAGCATATGTTGTGGATGAGGCTAGATCATTAGAGAAGATGGTGAAAAGGGGCCCTACTATGGATCATTGGGGACTCCGACTGAGACAGGCAGAAGTGCTGAGAGTTTGGATTTCCATCGTACTGCTTGTCTGTTAGAAAGATAGCTTAGGAACCAGGATAGGTTAGTCTTTGGTTTATTGAGGCAAGAGTATTAAGGAGTTTCTGATGGGGAGACTGTTTACCGCTTTTAACATGTCTTGGAAGATTACTACTTGCTGGTTTGAATTACTGAGTTGGTTAATGGTGTTAGAGAAATGAATTTGGGCTGTGTTTTAGTCTGAAACCATGTTGGTAGGGAGAGAGAAGGTTGTGAGATAACCGGTATTGTAGTAATGGAGTGTGAATACATTTTTCCAGAATTTTGACACTGGGAAAGGATGGCTATGGGTCTGTAATTGTTTAATTCTGTTCATGTTGCTCCTTTATGTAGAGAGGTGCAGGAAATTTTCTGTAATTTTGGGACATATTCTGCTGTAGACCTATTTACCAGAATGGAGATAGGCAGAGCTATGGCATTGGCTGAAAGGTTGAGGTACTTATTGGGGAGTTGGTCAGCTGCTAAGGAAGAGGGTTTCAGTTTTTTCAGTATTGTTATGGTGTTGGAACAGGTTTGAGGTAAAAAGAGGAGTTTCTAGTTTCCATATTAGGTGAAAGAGACTGGGTGGAATTGTACCCTGTAACTAAGAGGAGGATGGTGTTTATAAAGTAGGTGTTGATTTGTGAAGCAATACTCACACTTTGGTTATTAGTTGGTGGTTCTTGGGGTTGTGGCTTTACCTGAGTGGAGGAACAAGGTAATTAATTGAACTTTTTGGGATTGTTTTCATATTTGTTTGACATGGATGTTTAATACATTTTTTTTCCTGATTGCAGAGCTGCTGGTATGCTAACAGTTTTGTTTTCTGGTATTGAAACCAGGTTTTGTCCCTGAGTTTTTGAAGTCTGATTGTTTCATTTTGATATCCAGGGCAATCTCTCTTTAACACATGTACAAGTCTGTGCTAAGCTATTTAGAATAGCTGGAAATGTGTCATTCATTGAAGTATGTTACGGCCTGGTAGAGTTGGAGAAGAGTGGTGTCAAATTACATTTATTGAGCATGTCTAAGAATGCTTTGTTGGAGAAGTTTTTGGTATTCCGTACAACTTTGTAAACTATGGTTCTGGGTGGGTTGAGCTGATGACAGATTAAGTAGGTAGGTCTATGTTCACTTAAATTATTTGGAAGGCCTCCAGAGAGATAGTTGTGGGTGGTGCTGTTAAAACGTAACCAGTCTAAAATAGATTCCCTTTTGCTATGTTTATCTGTTTGAGTGGGAAACTGGATTGTTTGGGAGAAACCATGTAGATTTATGAAGGTGGAGGGATTATCACCAGTGCAAGTGTTCCAGTCTAAGTTGAAGTCCCCTGTGATAATGGTTTCGTGAGTGTAGGTTGAGGCTGTCCAGGCTGAGTTCCTCAATGGCAGTGGGAGTATTGTTGGGAGGTATGCAAGTGGCACGTATGGTAATATTTTTCTTTGGGTTGATTCTGAGCTGTGTTACTAGGACTTCAGAGTTATCATAAGGATATTTGATGGATAGGTAATCTTTGCTTAGGTTATCTTTGTAGAAGATTGCAACCCCACCTCCCTTCCTGATCCTGTCTAGTCTGTGTACACAATCTTGTGGGAATATGTCTGGGTCTTTCATATGGGGTTTTAGCCAAGTTTCTGTTGCTATAAGAATGTTTGAGTATTGTGCAATGACTGCATGAAAGTTTGATTTTGTTAACTAGGCTTCTAAGGTTCATGTCAAGAATGAGAAGTTCTGAAGTTTTAATATGAGGAAGGGGTGAAATGATAGGCATTATGGTATGTTGTGCAGTATGCAGCCCGGGATTGGGGTGTATGTCACCACTATGGGGAATCATGCATGTTTGTGTGACAGTATGGAGAGTATGTGAAGGTGTATGCAGAAATGGTTAGTGGTATTGCTGACAACTAAATGTTTGAAGTGGAATTATGCAATAGATGTGTGATTGTAGAGTTGGGAGGAGATGGCAAGGTAGGAGAGTGAGGAGTGGATGGTATCAGTATAATACTGTGGGGCTATGGACATGTATCTGTAGGTTAGTGTAGGATGTTAGTATGCAGATAGCAGTCTGGTATTGAGTGTAGGCAGGAGAGAGAGCATGGTGTGTATTTTTTTTTTAAATGTTAGGTTAGCTGGATGATGTGATGGATGTAGGGGACAGATGGGTGTTGGTGTAGTGTGGTGGGAGTAGGGTGATTAAGGACTGTTACAATTAAGTTGTGTGAGGGGAGGGGTGAGTGTTAAATAGTGTATTGGTTAATTGAGGTGTGACTGGTGGAGGGAGGGTGATTGACTGGAGGAAGTTAGGGGAGCGGTTAGTATAAGTCCAGGTGATGCAGGGATTGGTGACAGTGGGGATAAGATGGGGGAGCAGAGTGAGCCTGAGCATAGTGAGGGTGAAGTTAGGGGAGTGGTTAGTGTAAGTCTGATGCAGGGGTTGGTGGGAATGGGGGTGTAAAATAATGGGGAGTGGCGTGAGCCTGAGCATACTGAGGGTGAACAGAGCAGGCAGGCCCCCTCTCAGAGAGGAGTGCAAAGAAAAAACAATTGGTATGAGAAGTGGAAACCTTACACAGTAAGTTAAGTGAAAGCATGGAAGAGGTGGAGGCAGAAAAGTAGGAGTATAAGCAGATAGTTACAGAAACACTACTTTCGTGGCCTTGGTGTGTAAGTAAAGGAAGGCAAATCTATGAGGACAAAATGCACAAATTAATGGTACTAGCTTACTTTACAGGAATTCTAATGGGGAGGCAGATTTATTTGGGACAAGATACAGCAAGTAAATTAGTTGCGCCACCTTGTGGTGAGAGGCGAAGCTGTATTTGGCTTGGGGGGGACCCTTGCAGGTGTGCATGCCGGCCAAAACAATGTTTAAAAAAATAACTAGTAAAAGTGCCAAGTTTGTTAGAAAAAGAAATGTAAACATCCAGTCACAATGTTTAAAATATAACTATTAAAGGACCAGATTTGCTGATGAGAACTGTAAACATCCAGTCACTTATGCTGACTTGTCTGGTGGGATATCCTTATTAAAAAGTGTTATTCTCTGCTTGCAATAACTGTAGGGAGAAACCGGACCATAGCAGTGGTTTTATTTGGCAGTGTTGCAGTTGCTGGGGGGTGGGGGGTGACTGGGATTGATACAGGTAGAGACGGTGTGCTGTAAAAAAAGAGAGAAGTGATAGGAATATGGCTAGCTACTGCAAAGTGCACAACAGCTCAGTGAGCAGTGAATTAAGAGGAGTGTGGATGTGTGGTATTAGGAGAGGTACAAGGGAACCTACAGAGTCTGTAAGGGGATCTGTGGTGTCTGTGGAGTGAGCGTGCAATGACTGAGACACAGAAGTTCAACAGATCATAATGTATGGACCGCTGACCTCAGGGCTTGAAGTGGATTAAATAACAGGCAGAAATCCTATAATAGTAACAGTAAAACATACTTATACAGTCATTTTACAAAATAACAGTGCAGTAAGCAATTTCATGTATGTACTGCTCAGTCTATGTGGAGCTTTTCTCCCAGGGCCTCCACCAAAAATGGGTTCTCCTTGGCCCCGTGGACCGTCCCAGTAAACAAATGCATTAAATTGGTTAGAACACATTTGAAGATAGCACAGAACACACACTTATGCAGGACTGCGATAAGTAATAGAGTAGCACTGATCAAGAGGCTGAAAAAGCTTGCCAGTCGCCAACAGGGAACAAGTATTTCTGTCTCTGGCAACTTAAAACACTGCTTTAGTAACTGGGATATGTGCAGTTGCAGCTTCTGCAAATAACTAGGGAAAAAGGATACTGTAGGCAAGTACACAAAACAGTCAAAGCCAACCAAAATCCATTGTAAGCGTAACAGCATATTTAACAACAAACAGTTTCTGTAGTAAAAGCAGTCACTAAAAGCAGTCACTACTTCAGTTAGTTCCCCAGACTGCATATAGTTAGCTATGTACTCCTGCTGATGTGAGCACCTCCAATACCAAGGGACCCAGCTATGTCTTCACCCTTAGAAACACAAACCAAAATGACTGCATTATAAAACAAGGCCAATGATGTAGTAAAACTTTAATCACGAACCATTTATTGGTTCATGATTAAAGAAGTTTTACTACATCCTTGCCTTGTTTTATAAAATGTCTTCACCCTTCCTGTTGTGTGTGGCCATGTTTCTTGCATCTGCACAGCACTGAAGACTGCTCTGCAGGGTAATTAATCCCAGATCATGTGGATGATGGTCAGAGCTTTGTCAGTACCACAGAACTGGTCTGTATTGGAGATCTTGACTAGCAGAGCAAAATGTCCACAGACTCACTCTGCTTAGTGCCACAATCCAGAAAATGTTTGCTAGACCACTTTTGCTGCATCCATTTCTCAGACTAGTTGGCTGATTAGTTCTACTCTTGCTAATCTACCTGCGTTTGCTGTGGCCTATCACTTGCAGAGTAAGCTAGTCTTCTAGGGGAGAGGCAAGACCTAATTAAGAGGTGGCTGCTTGTATTCCATCACTTCAGACTGTAGAAAACTGTTCCAGGGCATGCTGTAAATTACACAACTTATACAGTTTAGTAATTGACAGAAATGCAGCCCTCGTGTATTCATACTGTAGTTCAAACCTTGGCTGTGCCTGCCCCTTTTGCTTCATGAAATTCACAGCAGGAGACAAAATGCCCTTGATGGAATTCTACGCCTACTTTGAATAAAGGGGTGGTGCAATAAAAACACAAATGGATGGTGTTGGTACATTTCATCTGTACTAATCAAACAGTTCTCAGCATTTTGGCTAACATTATAACACGTTGCGATTTTTTTTGTATCTAACTGCTGAATGTTGCTTACCTTGTAATTCTATTATTAACCAACTATTTTCTGAAAAATTGTTCTGCTTGATTTTTGTTTCCATTAATTTTGTATAAGTCCACCCTTGAACTTATGGTATTTTGCTTAATATTTTTAATGTTAATGATTGTTTACTTCTTGTAATTGGAGCTTTTCTCCCCGGGCCTCTACTGAAAACGGATATTTGTCCAGTTAGACTAGCCCGGTCAACAAATGTAAAATAAAATAAATAAATAAATTAATTAATAGTCCTTTTCACACCAGCACAGAAAAGCACACTTCACATACTTCACACAAAAGGTACATACTCCAAGAAAGAAAAAAAAACAACTGCATACACACAAATCAAAGCCTCAAGTGAAATGCAACTGCATAGACAAATCAAAGCCTTATAAATGAAATAAAATTCAAACAAAAGCATTAAATATGAAAAATATAATAAAATCGTGACCAGAAAATAACACTACCAGTGTTAAGAACCAAAGTCTTAACAAAATATGCATTAACTAAAAACTTACTAAATTATAACTAACAAAACCTTTAGGTATCTCCATTCCAGGTTAAAAATGTTAACCTTGTCAAGAAACAGTGCTATACATGCCACCAAACTGGCCACAAATATAATCCAGTACATTTTGATCTTCAGTTAATTCCTTACTGAACCCAGGTTCAAAAAAAGAACCTAGCCCATCCCCTAATCATACCCCACAGCAGATGTCAATACTTAATTGAAAGCATTGCTTCCTTAACCAAAAACACGCCTACCCCTAGCCATCCTTTGCTTCAGATACACACAAATTCCATAACACCATCTAATGATGTTCTTCGTGTGTCATTACATTTGGGTTATCTGCCTGCAGGTAGCACTCAGCCAGTCTGAATACCAGAGTCTTGGATTCTTGTGTCAGATGCTGTCTCTTCTTCATGACGTCAGGTCATCAGGGGCATAAAACATGCAGCCGACGCTATTACATCAGTCTTTCTTGCCGCGTGGTGCCCAAAGCAGAAGCAGTTCACAAGTGCCTGTCGGCTGACTCCTGAAATTTTCGTTTTCGAGTTTCAGAACCGAAGTCTTCAAAAAAGCTAAGTACCCTGTTGGGGATCCTTTTTCTTGCTCTTAACCAATGTCAGTAAAAGTTAACAATTGTCTTACCTGTGCAAAGCAAATACCTCAAAGATTTTCATTCGTATTGCATTCCTTGCTTAGGCCCAGACCACGACGTCCCTCGCTGTTGGTTTTGTGCCTTATTCAACCCCCGAACTATTCGTCGTCAGTCTTTTTTTTTTTTGGTACTCTGTATAACTATTTAGAAATGGCTTTGGTAAGCCATCCAACTACCGATATTCCGAAAAAACATAAGGATAAAGACAGACAGACCGCGTAGGTCCAAAACTGCCGACGCTTCTGTTAAGCTAGTTGCCAGTTTGCCATTTCACAGCCCCTGATACTGGCTACTTCAGATGTGAAGGCCTCTGAGACCCGTTCGGAGTCCGGTATGCCACAAGATGCTTCTTCGACTATGGAACCTGCGAATGTCTCTACCTTGGATGGGTCCGGAGCTGCTGTGCAGGCACAGGCTTCTGAGGGTGTATTCAGGCCATCAGGCTTGCATTTTAAACAGACGCCATCTTCCTCATCCAGGCCTAAAACTCGACCCATGCCTAGAAAACCGACATCCAAACTGCATGGTCAGGCTCATATGCCTAAAAAACAAATGCTTAGAATGGCGGAAGACTTTATTACTTCAATTAGGGGAAGCCAGCCTTCCCCCTCTGAGACCTAGAACTGATTTTCCTTCGGATTCTTCTGATCAGGATTCTGATATTTGTTTCTTCGGATTGCCAGGATTTGCCCTTATCTACCTATGAGGATTCTGATGCAGAGGATTCCATTCCCTCTGCTTCCCCTCCAGAAGATTTTTCTTTTGGTGAAGGCTTAGGGAATTCTTACTCCTTCCTCAACACAGGCCTTTAGCTATCCCTCCTATTCTGGACATTGTAGATGATGCTTTCTTGGAATCTAGCCTGCCCTCAGACACTTTACCTCCCTAGAAAACCTGACAGGTAGTTCAGATTACCTGACTCTCAAGTTCCTTTTCAAGAGTCCTATTGCAGATCCAGAGACCATTTCCCAAGGTCCAAAGGGCATTAAGGCTACTGCTGCCAAAAATCCTACCCCTTCTGATAGAGATTCTAGAGCCTTGGACAGATGGGGTAAGAAGGTATACACTTCTGCTACTTTGGCCATTAGGGCTTTAAATTGCCAGTTTCATATGTTAAAGTACCAGCAGCATATTATGGGACGACTTAAACAGAAAATGATGTTGATTTCTGACTGCTGAATACACAGAATTACAGGATTTAATGCATTCTGCTGAACAAGTTGGTAAACATACTTTGGTATGTGATTTTGATTCTTTAGAAGCATCTTGCAGGGCTGCTGTCACTGGGTCTGTACTTAGAAGGCATGCTTGGCTTAAGGAGAAAAACTTGCCAGATCATGTTAAAGCTAAATTACTGGATGCTCCCTTAAACCAAGACCGTCTGCTTGGCAATAAAGCAGAAGTCCTCAAAAAGATGGAGGAAAAAGCTAAATCTATGCAAACTGTTAAAGATTTCCTGCAAGTACAGCCTCCAGATTTAGTAGGCATTGGCCTTCAAAGAATTGATCCTTTCCAGTCTCTTCCAGGCCTTCAGTCCAAACCCAGGAACAGCAGACCACCTAGGTTACAGTCTCAGGCTACGCACAGGCCTAAGCAGTGGGGGGGCTCCCACTTCCAAAGCAGGAAGTAGTAAGACAACCCCCCCCCCCCCACTGAAAAATGTCACAGTGACTTAACCTTAACCCTTCCAAGCCCTGCTCAGCTGCCTGCTCCCTTAGGAGGAAAGCTCGCACTGCATGCAAAAAACCTGGAACTCATAACCCAGGACAAATAGGTTTTAAATATAGATGTTATGTGATCCTATCTCGCCTACATTCTGACTGATGGGTTCGTAGCCGATCCCTCGGCTCCGACTCGGCACGCTTATGCCAAAGAGCGAAGTCTCTAATTGGCTGAGCTTACTATATCCCAGGATGCACCACTACCAGTCCCCCAGATCTCGTTTGCCGCTATCCTGCGAAGACGTGGTCTCGAGCTGGCTGAGCTGAGTAGTTATTTTAACTAACTTTTTCTGTCAGTTTTTTGCTGTTTTTGTATTAAAAAGCTGTTTTAACGGCTATTCTTCACATTGTGTGTGTTTGGATTTGTTGAAGACTTTTGTGTGTGATTGGGTTGAGTTTGGTTTAGGCCCCCTTCATCTAGGGCCTTCCCGGTCAGTCAACCCTCCTAAAACCTTACAGGGTTTTCAAAGTTCCCTGTCATTTGCGCTTTTTAAGCGATAACTGTAAGCCTATATTTAAGTGGGCCTATATTTAAGTGGTGTCATCAGTAAGTCAGTAATTGTATTTTTCCTGTTAAAGATTACTGAAATTGTCTTACATAATGTCTCAGAATCCTAGGCCTTCGGGCTTTAAAAAATGTACAAAATGTAGTTTCAAAATGTCCATCACAGACGATCACTCGCTCTGTGTGTATTGTTTGGGTGCAAAACACTTACAGGAGTCATGCAGCGTATGTCACGCTTTTTCCTCAAGGGACCTCCAGGAGAGGAAAAATAAATTGATTCTTAAGGGGTTAATTAAACCTTCTTTTGAAGAAGCCTTGGCATCCTCTCCTTCTCCGGCTAAAAGAAAAGGGCGTCGGTTCCGACCAGTCCGTCGGATCCGACCGCTAAGAGACATAGGCAGGCCTCTCCTTGGCTCCAAGGACTTGGAGCCGAGGTCGAACGGTCTGCCTCGATGCCACCAGTATCGACTCCTCTGGCTTCGGAGCCGATGGCTGGGGCATCGAGGCGGGTCACCTCGTCGGCTCCACTGGTCTCGGAGCCGACAAGGGTCGCCCGCTCAGACACTTCCTCCTCGGCGCCGAAGTCCACCTCGGCACCGATGGAATCTGGTGTGTGTATTCCTTCGGCGCCGATGGTCATCGAGTCACCTCGGAGCCGGTCCCCTAGCCCTTTGGGGCCGTTGGAGAGGCCGTCTCGAACCCGTTCTGTTTCCTCTCGGTCTTCGAGGATGTCAGATTCTGATATAGACAGGGTGCTCCAAAGACTGTTCCAGTCCCCAGTCTTCCAAAAATTTGTTTCGGTTCCGACCCAGTTGGCTTCGGAGCCGATGACCCTGGCCCACCCCATTGCCATTCCTCCTCCGACTGCTTCGGCTCCGTCGGAGCAGGTGCTGTTGGAGCCGGTGGAGATCTTAGGGTCGGCTCCGACCCTTACTCCAACCCGGGCCTTCGGGTCCGAGTTTGGTACGCGGACTTCTTCGGCTGGACCCGGGGGTGATGTTTCGGGACCTATGCTTTCGGTTCCGAGCCTCCCCCTCGGTGCTTCGGCTGCGGGACTTCCGTCGGCTATCACGGCTCCGGGGACCGGACACTCCCAGGATTCTGGGGGTCCGGCTTTCAGAGCCATGAGGAGTGCCTTGGCCAAGTCCTCTTCGGCCATCTCTCCGGCTTTACCAGCACCTTCCCTGGGCGTGGAGACTGGGTCTTTGGCAGTTCCCCTGTCCGTAGTCAGCGGAGCCCCGGGGCCTGAGGTTACCCCCATTGGGGGTTCCCCTCCTCCTGAGGGTTCTTCGGAGTTGTCTTCGGAGGAACCCCCAAGGAAGAGATCGTGCAAGAGGAAGCACGTGGACTCCCCCGAGTCTATTACATCAGACACTGATCTTGATGATGCAGAGGGGTCCCGAAGTCGTCCTCGGATGATGTCTCATTTGCAGACATCTTAGAGATCCTCAAACAACGAGGCGGCTGGATATCCAAACCCCCCTCTGCTGACGAGTCAGTGCTCCTCAAGGCCTTTGGGGCTCAGCCCTCCGCCTCCTGGGTGTCTCCGCCCTTCGAGCTTCTGGATTTAGTTTGTCGAAGGGCGTGGGAACATCCAGATACCGTGGAACCAGTCCCTTCTCGTCCAAATAAATTTTTGTCTGCTCCCCCCGAGAAGGAGTTCCTCACTAAAGGCGTGGCTGTAGATGCCATGGTGGTGGCATCTGCTACACAACAGGGAGTGGCAGAGGCTTCAACGTCCGTCCATCCTCCTAATAAGGAGTCTAGGAGTATGGACAGGACGGAAGCGCACCCTGACTTCAGCGGCCTTTACTTTAAGGTCTCTGAATTATTTGGCACATTTTACCAGGCTTCAGAGGGATCTGGTCAAGGAGTTGTCAGATTCCCTCTCGGTAACCTACCTGAGCAGCTAGCCCAGTCGGTTAGCTCTCAGTTGGCTATCCTTACGTCAATTTCTAACTCGTCCATGAGGCTCATTTCCTATGCGGCCGAAGGCGGGTAGAGCGGCAGGCACAGGCGTGGCTCTCGGAGACAAGCCTGGCTCCGCTTGTGTCAGTTTGCGGAGGCCTTCAAGTCTTCCTTCGCCGACGCTCCCTTTGATGGGTCCTCCTTGTTTGGACCCAAGGTTAAAGACACCCTTACCCGCTGTGAGCAAGAGGGAAAAACTTTATCTGCCGTAGGTGCCCGTTATTCCACTCCCTTTCGGCCTTACCCCAAGGCTAAAGGAGGGGGGAAAATGTGGTTCCGCAAATCTCGTAAGTTTTTCTCCCAACAGCAGGAAGATTCCCCTTCCAGAGGCAGAGGACGGGGAAATTTTTCAGGGAGACGCCGTCCCAGAGGCGGCAGAGGGCCCCGCAATTCTGGAGACCGCGAGTCCTTTCGTGGCTCTTCAGCCTCCCACACGTCATGAGGGATTGCCCGGCTGTGCTGCTCCGGAGCCAGTCGGGTGTCGTCTTGCCAAGCACCTAAAAGCCTGGGAGTCAATCACTCAGGACAGATGGGTGCTTCGGATCATTACCGGAGGTTACACCATCCCATTCACATACTCGCCCCCACCGTCCAAAAGAATCCCGGACCCACCACCCAGTCAAAGGGAAATGGCAGCCGCAGAAGCTTTAAAGCTGCTAGAAAAAGGAGTCATCCAACCGGTCCCCACAGACCAGATCGGATCAGGAAATTACTCCAGGTTCTTTTTAGTGCCAAAAAAGACAGGGGACCTGAGACCAATATTGGATCTCAGCAGACTGAACCAATCCATCACGAAATCCAAATTCCGAATGGTCACGTTACAATCCATTCTCCCATTGTTGGAGAAGGATGTTTGGATGTGCTCCATAGACCTCAAGGGCGCCTATTATCACATACCGATACATCAGGCGTCCAGGAGGTATCTGCGCTTCAGCCTGGGAGTCAGTCATTACCAATTTTGCGCTCTGCCCTTTGGTCTCACCACAGCCCCAGGGTGTTCACCAAGTGTTTGGCAGTAGTGACGGCTCACCTGAGAAGTCTTGGATTCCAAGTGTTTCCCTATCTGGACGACTGGCTCCTGACTGCCACCACCAGGCATCTACTAATGGACAACCTCAAAGCCGCCATCTCCCTGGGTATTACCCTGGGGATTACATTCAATTGGTCAAAGTCTGTCTTGCTGCCCTCTCAACGCATAAGGTTCATAGGAGCAGAGATAGACTCAAGATTGATGCGCGTCTTTCTTCCTGCCGAAAGGATCCAAACTTTACAGGGCCAAGTTCAAGCTCTGATCTCGAGATCCAAAGCCCCAGCCAGGATGGTTCTACAAGTTTTAGGCTCAATGTCTGCCACGGTTCTTTTAGTTCCTCTGGCAAGATTGCACATGAGGATTCTTCAGTGGCTATTGTCAACTCAATGGTCCTTTCAGGATCTTCCCCTCAATCATCACATCATGATTACGGAAATATGCAAACGGGACCTTCGCTGGTGGCTTCAGACATCCAATTTGAATCAAGGAAGCCCCTTTGTTTTTCCCTCTCCAGTGGTTACCCTGACGACAGATGCCTCCCAGATAGGGTGGGGGGGGGCATTGTCTGGGCAGGCTAGTTCAGGGCTCCTGGCTTCCAGACGAAGCTCTTCTCCACATCAACGTGTTGTGTTGGAGATGAGGGCTGTACTTCTATCCCTACAGGCCTTACACAAGTTTCTTCCTCAGGGCATCATCGCCATCCACACAGACAACATGTCGGTGGTCTGGTATCTGAACAAACAAGGAGGGACCAGATCGTACCCCCTTTGCAGAGAGGCCATGAGAGTGTGGGAATGGGCTGTAGCTACCAACCGCTTCTTGGTAGCGACCCACATCCCGGGAAGGTCAAATATATTGGCAGACAAATTGAGCAGGACAATTCTCTCTCCTCACGAGTGGTCTCTAAACCAAACAGTAGCAGCTCAGGTTTTCAGGAGATGGGGACGCCGTGCTGCGACCTATTTGCAACTCCACTAAACACCAAGTGCCAAAGGTTCTTCTCCTTGATCCCACATCAGGGAGTACCAGCTATGGATGCTCTAGCACAACCTTGGCCAACAGGGCTACTTTATGCCTTTCCTCCAGTTCCACTTCTCTCCAAAGTCATTCAAAAAGCTTCTCAATTGGGGTCCTCAATGATACTGATTGCCCCATACTGGCCTCGTCAGGTATGGTTTCCTTACCTGAAGAAGCATGCGGTGGGCGATCCGTGGACTTTAGACCTAATTCCGGACCTGCTAATTCATCAGTCGGGACATCAGCATCAGTCCCTTCGATCTTTGAAATTGACAGCTTGGCTCCTCCACTTCCGACTTTAGTCAGAAGGCACACACTAGACCCGGAAGTTGTTCACATTTTATCTTCGGCCCACAAACCCACCACTAACAAATTGTACCTCAGTAAGTGGAAGAGGTTTGCTATCTGGGCTCAACTCAAGGGCTTAGACCCTATCACTGCTCCTGTCCCAGAGGTTTTGAAATTCTTAACATCCCTGTTTAATCAAGGATCTTCTGTCTCTACTATTAAAGTCCAACTAGCGGCTATCTCTAAATTCCACGAATCCATGGATCCTCCATTGATGAGCAGCAGACTATGCAAAACTTTCATTAAAGGTGCGGGCCTATTAAGACCCCCAATTTTTCATCCTGCGCCTCCGTGGGATCTTGATTTGGTGCTTCGCGCATTAACATCTTCCCCTTTCGAACCGGCTGCTACATGTGAGTTAAAATATCTGTCTTGGAAAACTGCCTTCTTAGTTGCAATTACTTCTGCAAGAAGAGTTTCAGAGCTTCAAGCCCTGTCTATTAAGCCACCGTACTTGATTTTCCACAAGGATAGAGTATCACTTAGGCCTAATCCATCCTTTGTCCCAAAGGTCTGTTCTAGTTTCTGTCTCCAACAATCTCTAGAGCTACCAGTTTTCTTCCCAAAATTCTCCAATGAAGCAGAATACACTCTCCATAAATTGGATGTTCACAGGCAATTACGCTTCTATTTAGACAGGACTCAGCAACTTCGTAAGTCAGACCAGTTGTTTGTGTCCTTCTCAGATAATAAATTGGGTCAAACCATCACAAAAGCTACTATCTCCAAATGGATCAGAGATTGCATAACTCAGGCTTATTCTTCTTCGAATAAGCAACTTACAACATCTATCAAAGCTCATTCTACCAGAGCTATGGCTACTTCTATAGCTTTTCATTCCAAGCTCGCTATATCGGAAATTTGTGCTGCGGCTACTTGGTCCAATCCGCACACTTTCATTTCCCACTACAAATTGGATGTGGCATCTAAAGGACGAGCATCATTTGGTTCCACGGTACTCAGGAGTGTTTTCCAGTGAGCCACCCAGGATTTAGGTGCTAGGGACGCTGTCCCATCAGTCAGAATGTAGGCGAGATAGGATCACATAACATCTTTTAGTTATGTACTCACCATAACTTCAGATGTTTGGGATCCATCTCGCCTACATTCCTAAAACCCACCCTCCTTCCCCCTGCCTTGGAGATCAGAAGAGATTGAACGGTTTTGAGTTTTACTGTTTATCTTGTTTCATCTGACGATGTTATATAAGCAGGGCGTGCATGTGTGCATGTATGCGGACAAACTAGATCTGGGGGACTGGTAGTGGTGCATCCTGGGATATAGTAAGCTCAGCCAATTAGAGACTTCGCTCTTTGGCATAAGCATGCAGAGTCGGAGCCGAGGGATCGGCTCCGAACCCATCAGTCAGAATGTAGGCGAGATGGATCCCAAACATCTGAAGTTATGGTGAGTACATAACTAAAAGTTTTCCAAGGATACAGATCCCACTTCCACACCCTACCAACCCCAAACAGTTGGCCAGATCTACCCCCAAATCAGTGGGCAGAGGCTCATCACCAGATTCTCTCTAAGTATCAGGGCTATTCAACCTGCCCCAGCAGGAGAAAGGGCATAAGGTTTTTATTTGACTTTTCCTGGTACCCAGAAAAGACAGCTCCTGGTATCCTATTCTGGACCTCTCTATTCTAAACACCTTTTTGGTAATCCCAAAATTCAAAATGCTAACACTTCAACAGCTGCTTCCTATGCTAGGCAAAAATGCCTGGTTGGCAACCTTAGAATTAAAGGAAGCTTACCTGCACCTTCCAATAAGGGAATCTTGCAGAAAATACCTACGCCTTAGGCAGGCTCCATGCACTGTCAATTCTCTGCACTTCCCTTTGGCTTGTCTACTGTGCCCAGGGTATTCACAAAGTGTCTAGCTCTAGCCATTGCATTTTGCAGGCAGAGAAATATTCAAATATACCCATACCTGGACGATTGTCTGATTCAGGCAGAAAGCCAGGACATGCTATTAAAAATCTGGCATTTGTAAGTAAGCTTCTAACCTCAATGGGGTACACCATAAACAAAATGAAATCTCACCTCGTACCCTGCCAACAGATTGTATTCCTGGGAGCAATCTTGAACACAAATTCCCAGATGGCTTTCCTCACTCCAGAGAAACAAGTTTATTTGACAGCCTACTTCAAACTACTGGCCATTAAGACTCAGCTATCTGCAAGGAAAATTCTGCAAGCCCTGGGGTTCATGGCCTCTTGCATTCTACTAATTCCATATGCAAGACTGCATATGAGGAAACTACAATGGTATCTAAAAAGTCTATGGTGCCAACATTCTCAGGACCTGGAATCAATGATTCCTATCATTAAGACAGAGTCCCTTTGGTGGGCAGAGGCCTGCTACCACAACAAGGGGCTCCCTTTCACTCTAAGCCTGTAAAGGACTTCCTCACTACATTTCCTTGTTGCATCTCCACCAGCTCTGAGATCGCACACAGTGTTGTACCATTCATGGCTTATTGTACAGAATTTAGGATCTTAGTTTTACCTTTATCTTTCTACTTGCACAGTAGACTTTGGTTCAGCTAATTCTGTTCAGAAGTATGCAAACTAAACACTGGACTTCTCCATAGATCCACTGATCAGGCTACCCAGCTACTGTGCTTTAAAAGACAGATGACAGAAGTATCCGTGTGTTGGAATGTAGCTGCATAAGGTGTTTGTTGTGCAGTCATGTACATTTTTTAAGCAGTCATACTTTTGATTTTAAACCTCATTTTCAGATTTTTGATCTCTCTTCAAACAGACCACCTCTCTCACCCATCACCTGCATGCAGTTATGTCAAGCAAGGCATGCTTGTGGTGCCATAATATACGCTGACATCCTCTAATTAGGTAATTACTGGATTTTTCTTCAGCCACCATCAGATGTTAACACTAGCCCTGCCTAAAGAACATGTCACCAAATTGCATCAGACTCTTAATGGAATTAAAACCCATTTTCCATGGCTTCCAGGAACGTTTATAGTGATGGTATGAACTAAATCACCAAATAGGTAAGCAGAAAGACCTATGTGGAAGTGGGCTACGACTTTTTCTTAATGGCGTGACTGACATTACTCTCTAAAGGGAGCAGGAGGGACAGTTGCATAGTAAATGGCTGCAGCTTTTGGTGAGCATGTTAGACTGTAGTGCCTTTGGTTTCATTGTCACTTTTAAAGGTTCATACACTAGAAAAGGTGACAATTTGAGGAACATGCTCCCTGATAAGGTAGTTGGTCAATATGGTCATTCAACATTCATGACAGCTTGTATGAAATGGGGATTATGAGATATGACATGATTAAATGAAACAGAAGTAGCAGAATACTAAATCAAACTTTTTGTACATCAGCTTTCTTTTTCAGTTTGTTCACTGTGGTTAGCTACTTTGTTGTCAGATGCAATTTTTCTGTGCACTGAGATGCAGGTTAGTTCAAAAATTTTGCACCTCTTAAGTGAGGTGCCTTTTGATAATTGTTTCTGTTAAGGAGTGGAGTAATGTCTTTTGTGTAAAATCATTTTTTTCTTTACTTCCTTACTTCATGCTGAGTTCCCATCAGCTGTGTCTTAACGTTTATAAAGTTAGAGAATACTGTTACTAAATAGAATAGCTTCATTCTGCTCTGCTGACAGTTTCTATGGAGACGTTGCATTTTCTGTCCTGCTTTAATAGTACTTTGGAGGGGGTGGTGACAAAAGTGAGTGTAATGTTAAGAGTAACAGAGCTGCAGTCCTTGGCACTACAGAGTGGTAATTACATCACAAAGTATGTGTAACACTGCTCTTGGCTTTAAGTGGGTTCTTGATTGCAAATCTGACATTTGTGCCCAGTAGTAGAGTGAGGGTTCCAAAATGCATAGGATTTGTACAACACCGTTCCCCTTAAGAGTAACGGACAGCATTTTGGTGCTTAGAAACAGATGTGCTGTACTGCAAATACAGATGCTTAAATCTTCAGCTTTGGGGCTTGGGGGAGATCAATTTTAAGCCTGCCTCTTTATATATTTAAAAGCTTTCTGCTCTCTATTGCATAGTTTAATTTGGCTCAGTAACATGCCTTGTAGTATAGTGTGATAAAAACTTCAGAATAGATGAGAGATTTTGAGTGTTAATTTTTTTCACACCAGGAAGGTGCTACCCTGTAAATTTACTTTGTGTTGCATCTGATTCATTACAAGGTGATTGATTATTCTGTTGTGTTCCTTGCAGATGGTTATTCAGCTTAAATCTTACATTTGCATTTCGGCTTTCTCCTTGGGCAGTTATTGTAACCATTCATTCTTTGGTGCCTGATTTTATTTATATATACATATATGTATGTGTGTGTGTGTGTGTGTGCATATATATATCAAAATTCAGGATCAAGGGGAGGCCAGTGTCTGCATTGGTAATGAGTGAGCGTAAGGCAGGGAATCAATTCTGGACACAGGGCAGGACATGCCTATACAGGTAGTTTTGGGTGCAAGTTCACGTACCCTCATCTCTTTAATGGGAGGAGGTTGAAGGACTCTCTGAAAACTTAAATCTGGGAGGTAGGGACGTGCTTAGCAATTTGTAAAGGGTCCCTATAGCAGGTTTACTATAGACTTGCAAAATGTAGCCGGAAATGTAAACCTGTGTTCCCTTATAAAGCATTTCAGAAAGTCTGTTTTCTGCCATTTGTGGAAAGGTATTCCAGAATTTCTAACTACTCCTCTAAAAAAAATCTCATATGATTTGTACCGGTTTATTTTGTTGTTGACATTACTTGATATGAGCAACTGGCTTCTGTAAGATTTGTGTTTTTGTATGTGGTTGTATCCCATAGTACTATCTGTTCCTACAGTTTGTCCTAACCAGTTCAGGGTTTGTGTGACTCAGCCCTCATGGGCCAAGTCTGGCAAAGAAAGTTTTTTGTGAAATCTTAGTTAACAAAAAAACAGTGCACAAGAAATGACCATTTTGTCTGTTAGACAGAGCATGGAAAATGAGCACTTGGTTCTGCATTTTAATTCTACATTCTGATGTGCTTTATCATTGTTGAAAGACACCAGTCAGTAAAGTTGTTCAAGACAACATACTGCAGATTCTGCTGTTAACCCATGACTTGCTTCATTTTAATAGCCCAGAATAACGGATGTTTTTGCAAGACATTGCTCTATACAGCTGCATTTCTTTATATAGCAGCATGGAATACAGCTGTCTCTGGTGGGTGTTTGATCTCCTCTTGGCTTCCCTTATTTAATATATTTGAGTCACAAGGGAGAATGGAATGAGGAAACTGTGGGATCTCTTGTCTGTCGTCATGAAGAAATGAATCATCAGTGGGCTGACTTGAACTGTAAATAAAACTGGGATCTCTTGCCTGTCGTCATGAAGAAATGACTCATCAGTGGGCTGACTTGAGCTGTAAATAAAACTGAGTGTTTTGGCATTCTTTACATTTGATCACTTTGTGCATCAAAAGTATTTCCTACTGTCTGCGCAAAAAAATAATTGCTCAGCATTTTTTCTTTTGTACAAATACAAATGAAAAAGTAATCCCCCCCCCCCCCCCCATAAATCCTTGAGTTCTGAAACTGTTCATGTCTACAGTGCACCACAATATTAGCTTAAGGGGGGGTGCATGGCAGCTTTACTTCCCTTATTTGAAAAGACAAACTCAAGTGAATTTTTAAAATCCTTTCTCCGTGTCAATATGATACCAGTCTGTAGACAGGAGGTTGGGAGAAGCAATGCTGTGGTATCTTAGAAAGTGCAATCTAATAAAAAAACTTAAACTCACCAGATATTGGAGAGTTGTTACTGATAATGGAGGGTCTGAATGGAGAGAGATGGCAGCAAAGGAAAGTAGTATTGCTGGAATTTAATTCATCCTCAAGTCTTTGTGAGTACCGTCATGAGGTGGACTGTATTTTTTTTTTCCACAAAATCTCGCCAAGATGACTGATATAAACTGCATTTTATGTAGTGTAGATCATGGACTGAAGTAGGTTAAAAATAAAAAAGCTGGGTGCACAAGATTAAGGATGAAAAAGTGCCCATTCCTGATGGGGAACACTGGTGGCAGGACTGTAAAAAAAAAGAAATTAGAGGAAAGAAAAATACTTCCACAAGAAAAACTGTTAGAAGCTTCAAATAAAAAAAAATTGTGTTAGTACAACAGATTATGAAAAACATTTATATAGATCGAGAAACGTTGGGCCTTTTAGAAAAGGAAGCGACTGAGGAAGTGCAAAAGTATAAAGAACAAAATCTAGAGACTTTTGAAAGGTATAAAAACATATGGACATGGGAAAGAGAGATCTGATGTGGTGTAATATTTATGCAAAGGACAAAGCTAAATTAATCAACACAAAAAAAGCACCCTGAAAGATATTTGAAGAGAAATACAGGCAAATCCATCCAAATATGGAAAAATTCACAATTAAAAAAAAGATCACAGAGGGAATATAGAACAGAAGAAGTTAAAATAGTAGTTGTAGAATACTTGCAGAGTGCAGGATTTAGTGCAGAAAAGTCTAACACAGGGTACATTACAGCATGATGGAATAACGAATTCCCAAATTAAGGAGGAGCAGGAGATACCTGAAGAAGAAATATGGGCATGAACAAGAAAAATTTATTATGGTGCAATATTTATGCAAGAAAAAGCAAAACTAATTAATGCAAAAAAAGCAGCACCAAAGATTCGAAGACAGATACAGGCAAAGGCATTCGGACATGGAAAATTATACAATACAAAAAAATAAGAAAACTGAGGAAAAGTAGAAAAGAAAATTAATAAATATGTTAAAGAAATAGAAGTGGAGGTTCATGAATTAGTACTAGGTTAACTGCCTTGTGGGTCATTTTAAGCCTAGCCAATTAACCCATGTTAGTTTCAAACCCTGCACCTTGTATCTGTAAGGTAAACACCTTAACTATTATGCCAGCCTCCCTCCCCCATTATGGATTACCTGCGAAGTGAAGAATTTAGAATAGAAAATTCAACTCTTAATATCCCAGCAGGATAGAGCAATGGATCCCCAAATTAGAGAAACCAGTGGAGCGGGGAAACATCTGATCCGTTGGTACATGAAGATACGTTGGAGGTTTCTATAGGAAACCAGTGCAAACATTCAGAGTTGTACAGCAAGGGAAGGAATAGGAAACTGTGGCATCGTTGACGCAGTCAATATTGTGGAGTGATGGGTCAGTGAGCTCCCATATGAAAGAGCAATGGATGATGCAGGATGAAACTGAAGAGAATGTGGCTCAGGAAGTTGGTCTGGAACTTTCTATAGAATGTCTGCAGGAAATGGAGAACAAAGAATCTGCTCACAGTTTAGAAGAAAATGATCTAAGAGAAGAGTTGCTTGATTTAATAAAAATCGACAGACCTATTAAGATCAATAAAATAAACTGCAGAAAGTCAATAAAACCCCAAAAGTTAGAAGTTTGATTAAACAAATGAACATAATAATTAGGACTCTCTATAGAGATTCATGTGATACAACAGAAGTAGGATATATTACTTTGCAGCTAAATTAACAAGTCTTGTCACAAAAAAACACAGGGTAGTAAGGAAAGGAAGGAGAATTTGAATGTCATCATGGAAGTATCGAACAGAGAACTGTAAAGCAATTAAGACAAGAAGTTCACGGTTAGAAAAGTATAGAAGAGGGAACAGATAAAAATACAAAGAAAGCTAGATGTGATAAAAATCAGTGGCAGTATCAGTATCAAAACGGATCAGGCTCTATCATGCATTGGGAAACTGGGTAAAAGGAACTGAAACACCACCAAAAAAAAGGAATAAATGCATTTTGGAGAAATATCTGTGAAGACTCTGTGGAACATAAATATGCTGAATTGATAGAAGACTAAAAGAATAAGCAGCTTGGATGTACAGGATATGAAATGGGATTAAATAACGGCCAGAGAGATTGAAACAAAGTTAAGAAAAGCTCCTAATTGGTAAACCCCAGGCCCAGATGCAGTACCTAACTTCTGGCTCAAGAATTAACTTCTTTACATGAAGATTTAGCCATGAGAAAGAACTGTTTATATGTGCACCTCGAACAGGCACTTTCCTGGTTAACAGGAAAAAAAAACAATACTAAAATGAACCTGCAAATTATCCTAAAAACTATAAATAACTTTTCTTCCGACAATGTATAAACTATACACTGGAATTGTTGCTGACAGTTTATAGTCATTTAGAAGAAAACTCAGTCATGCCAATAAAACAAAAGGGTAACAAAGTCATATGGAACAAAGGATCATTTGTTAAATATTCCTACTAGAGAGCTGTAAAAAGGGAAGAAAGAGTTATGACACGGATAAAAAAGTTTTGACAGTATTCCACATTCATGAATGCATGCTTAAAAATGTGTAATATATATCCTACACTGATCAGTTACATTGTAGTGAGCATGAAACAATGGCACACCACTTTGCAGTGAAGTCATAATAAAGGATGAAGTATTATCTAGGGATAAATATTCAAAGGAGGGATATTCCTATTCCAGGGTGACTTTTCACCACTGCGTTTTTGTCTTGCTCTTAACCCACTAAGCTGGCTACTTCACAGATTTAGGTCATGGCTATGATTTGGCTTCAGGAAAACAAATTGTAAAGACGTCATATCTTTTTGTGGATGATTTAAAACTGTATAGTTCAGATGAGGAACTGTGAGCACAACTGCAAGTTGTCAAAACTTTTTCAGACAATATAAGAATGTCATTTGGTCTTGATAAACATGCACAAGCAACCTTTAAAGCAGGAAAGCTGCAGCACCAAGAAAACATCAGTTTGGGACAGGAATATGATGTAAAGGAACATGAGCAAAGAGGGAGTGCAAATATTTGGAATTGAAGGATCAACAGTAAAACATGAACAAATGCGAATAAAACTTAGTAGGGAATATTGTAGAAGACTGAAATTAATACTGAAAATAACACAGACATCTAAGAACAAGGACCAATTTGATCTTCCTGTCTTAACTTGGTTTTGGAATGACTAGCCCCAAAAGGTGTTGGATATGAAAACAAGGATGCTTCTTGCTTCTCAAGTGAATTATAAAAGTTAATTTATACCAAGGCTATATATTCCCCGTTGTGAAGGAGGTAAGGGCCTCCTCAAAATTGATTTCTATGACTGCAGATCTGTAAATGTACTGCATACATATCTACTGACCTCACAAAATCCAAATGTAGTGAGAGTTTTAAAACATGAGAATTAAGTCTAAGATGACTTCCCCATTTAGTTTATCAGAGGCATATTGGTGTCAAGTGGGAATGGAAATCAAACGAAGCAGACAAAAATCAGGCAGCAACTTAAAAAGAATATAAGGTGAAGGATCAGATGAGAAGACAAGAAAGGTGAATAATGCATAAATAGTTGCAGGTACAGAAACCTCTTGGAACAACTTCATGTTGATCAGAATGGAGCGCATGAATGAATAGGGAGAGGTGAATTTAAACCAAATGACAAAAAGTTAATATTTGCAGCCCAAGATAGTGGACTTACATACACGCTGGTTTACAGAGTCGATTGAACATGTGGGAGAAAGAGAAATGTAGTTTTTTTTTTTTTTTTTTTTTTTTTTTTTTTTTTTTTTATATATATATATAGAGAATTTGGAAACAGTTGCACATCTTGTTGCTGGTTGGGATGTACTAATGGTAGAAGGAGTATACAGAAAGGCATAATGTGGCAAGGCTGTTGCATTGGGAATTGTGCAAACATAATATTGAAGTAGTTGAAAAACATTGGAAACATGAGTCACAAAGCATTATAGAAAATGATTAAGTTTATATCACATGTGATCACCAATTACCGACAGATCAAAAAATAGATACGAGAAAAACAGATATAGTAGTCAAGGAGACAAAAGTAGCATTCATCTTTGAAACTGCTACACACACTGACTGCAGTGTCTTATGGTGCAGAGAGGCAGTCATAAAATGTCAGGATTTTGTGGGCAGAAATGAGGGCAATGTGAAAGAATAGCCAGATAGTTCCAATTGTAGTAGGAGCAACAGGTCTTGTAAAAGGAATTTATAATCGTAGTTAGATACGTTACTGATGCATGTAACTCCATATGAATTGCAGTAGTCATTACCGAGCCACATTGGGGATGCAGCGAAAAGTACTTCTGGCAAACATCAAAGACTGAAACAGTAATGCTAATTTCATGAACTTTAATCATAGTTGGACTTGGGAATGAGGTGTATTCCCATCATGGTATTACAAACTCAAAAGACTGAGATTGTAAAAGGAAGCTACACACTTTTTTGAACTGTTAGTTCATGTGCCGTTGCTTGCTTTGATTTCACTTGTAACAATGAATACACCCTTTGTTGGAAGATAAATATTGTTTTCTTTTTTGCTATTACATCTGGAAGATTCCACCTGTTCAGGATTTTGTGAAATCGTTTTTAATTTTTTTTACAGATTTTTGCAGGTCGAAGTCACCTTTAACTATTTGTGTTTTTTTCCCTCCTTGTGCTTACTTAGACCTTTGAGTCATTTTTGCAAGCTGGTCAGCCATTCCTCTTCTCACATCAGCACCTCTCATCACCTTGTAGGGATTGGTCTCATTGCCACCATTCTGTTAGAATGGATCTGGACAGTGGCAAGAAGCAGTCAAGAGGGGGTAATTTGGTCCGTCCAATTCCCAGTGTACCATTCTCACTGTTATGCTGTGGTCCCTGCTTTGCCCTTCATCCCAGAGGTATGAGGTTCTGGCTTCACACCTTCCCCTAACCTGGGTCTGTCTGTGTTGAAACTAATTTTGGGGGTGCGAAACTGCATCATGGTTATCAGAATGCATCTTGGTAATTTCTAGGACTGATCTACATGCATCATAACTGCTCATTACTTGGTACTCCCTCAAATGTTTTATTTTCGTCTGTTTCCATAATGCAGTTCTTCCAGCTTTGATGATTTATTTTTACCACATTTACAGTTCAGTTGTTACACATCAAAGTTTGCATTTATTTATTCTTGTATGGGTATGCCCTGTTACTGATTTCAGTCAGGTAACACCCCCCCCCCCCTCCAAATTTCTTTTAAACTGTCGATGGGTCAAACTGGTAAGGGGAAGTTGTTTTTTTCCTTGTGATTATGTTTTGACCCCACCTATGCAGCATATAGCGTTTTTGGGGGCGCTTTCTGTGCGGAGTCTGCTTATCCTCCCTGTGTTTGCATGCATTTCCTCTGACATTCTAAAGGATGCAGCTTGGGAGTTGGGCACAGTATTAAATCCAGTCACCTGGTATTTTACTAATTTTTATGAAAATTCTCTCCCAGGGGTGAGTGATCCTGCACAAGATCTGGTGTGGAAAGTCCAAGAAACATGAAGCATTTTTCGTGTTTTCACAATTTCTTAAATGTTAACTTTATGCCATGTATTCCCTGTTGTAGCGATGAAAAGGAGTACAGAGTGATATTACGGAGTGGTATGATATGCATTAGCTGTAATGATGCCTTGAAGGAGCTTGCAGTACATTGCATATTAACATGGAAATACTGGAGCCATTAATTTTTACATAGCTGTAATGTGTTGCAATGTACTGGGTAACGGAGTAGGTTTTAGGTAAAACCTGTCTGTTAACCACACTGTCATAATGGTGTTGTAGGAATCTACTTTTGCTATGAATTCATGCAACAAGATAACTGCTACAGAAGTTATAAGGATTGAGACTTGGTTGCAATGTTCATCTGACCGCCTGCCTCGTCTTTCCAAACGGTCATTGTCCATTGGTAGGTGCAATTACAGTTTTGTGCAGTAGCTTTTGAGTAGATGCTTAAGTACAGAGAGCACCCATTTTTTCTCTCCTGATTGTGCCCTGGAAGTGGTAAAACAATCTTCATATAATACACTGTCATGACTGTTATCTACACAAAACGCAGGACTTCCAGAACTATGCGCTGTTCCGTCTAGTGGCTTCCGCTTGGATGTCTGTGCGAGTGGCATCTGTCTATACCATCTACATTTCTTTCTTGCCATAGTTTACTTATAATGAAATTCATTATTGCATCATCAGTAAAACCATGGCTTCCAGAATAAAGATAAGTAGGCCTTTGGAGAAACTCTCATTCTTGTTTGGTATGCTGACTTGCCTTAGCTTTTGCACGTCTGGACAGGATATCAACCTTTGAAGAAAAAAAGCATTAATCATGGGAGACAAATCCTCAGTTTAACCAGAGGTCATTTGAGTGGAGAGTGAAATCTCTTCAGAAATGGTTAGCTCTGGAAGTTGTATGTCAGGCAGATCAATCGGTGATGGCTTGCTGGAAAAAAAAAAAACGCTGTCTCAGAACTGGTAAGAGGTTGCTGACGGTCTCTGTTAAGGCATTTCCCTTCCAGTACACCAAGACATCAGATTTGTCAAGGCGCTTTAGTTGCCAGATCTGGCGTCTGGTTTTACAGAGACCTCTGACACATCTCTTCTGGAGGCCACTATATTTTTGGATGCTTCCCAAGCCAAAACCGTTCAGTTGTATGTCATTCTAGAGGTCTCTTCGTGGGCCACTGATTATCATTAGTGAGAGTGATGGTGACATCCCCTCATTAGTCCATAATGATGTCAGCAGTACATAGATCATGGTCTCTGCTTGCCAACAAACCCAGTCCCACATGAAGTTCCCCATTTTAAGCCTAGGGCAGTACAGTCCAAGCCAAAATGGACATCCTCTGGCTTTGTACAGCCTGTGCTAAGCAGGTCATCTTTGCTTTTTCCAGCATTCTCACATGCATTTTTCATATTAGTAAGAGTTTTGTGAAATTTCTAAGAACCACGCAACTGACTTCTGAAGAACAAAGTCAAGGTCCCTTATCCAAAAAGGAAGAAAAGATCCTTGCCTTGTAACGATTCTAATAGATTTCACTTGGAACAAAGTTAATTGGTCTGTACAGATCTAATGTTCTCTCCATCCCTATGTGCTTCTGACACTTGAGGGTATATTGCTCTCTAAATCTCCTCATGAGGCTCTCATTTGTGAAACCCCTGATATATTGAGAAATATTCAAATGGGAGTTTAATGAATTTCCCAAAGCACAGGTAAGGTAGAGGGAGCTTCAGGGCTTCCCCACAACCCAAATCATTACCCATTCTTATAGTCATGGAAGCTCTGAAAGATGGTTTTTGTAATGTATCCTTGGAGCTAGCTTATCACCCCCACCCCCACCCCGATCCTAGAAAACTTTACCACATTTACAGGATTAGTGACTCACACAGATTCCTTACAAACCCTTTGATTGAGCTACATTGTCCATGGCTTCTAGTAAGGGGACTACTGTGGCGTCTAGGAATGCACTTCCAAGTGACTAGGCGATCTAGCTTCTTGAGAGCTGTAGGAAAACAACTCTGCTACCATAGCATAAACTGCATGCTGAAATACTCTGTCCCTCTTGGACAAGTTAAAGGAGAATATTGAAGGGATGGAAGGCAAGGGGCCTAAAGGGAAAGTGCTCAATTTATGCAGTCTGTTAGCACTTTTGTAAATATGGCTGTGATGCTGTGGCTGCTTATTGTAGGGCAGTGCTTATGTGGTTAGTGTTGAGAGACCTGCCTGCCGTTTTGAACACAGCCACTGCCGGACAATTTAAAAACAGGGTTCCTTAATTCCCCATTGGAGAAGGAGCTTCTGTTTGATCCCACTGCAGCGAAGGTGTTGGAGACTGGTGGAGAAAGGAAAGACTGAAGTCTGTCAAACATCTTTTTAATTTCTCAACTCCTAGATGTAGCAGAAGTTACCCCACAAAAAGCAGTTCAGTCTAACAAAAGCAAAAGAGAGGAAAGAAACCAGAGAGGAAAAAAGGTTGCTACAGTGACAAACTATCAATGGGAAGACTGGAGCCCAGAAAAGGGACAGCACAACCTTTCTACTACACACCCCAAATACCCCTATCTGACCTTCTCCTACTTGTACAACTAAAATTAGGGGTGTACTTTGGACCATTTTGAAGGAGTGGGAGACCATCACTAAGGACATATAGGTACCTCTGAGCTTATGACTGAGTTATATTTAATGTCCTAAATAACCAAAATACATTGGTCCCTTCCCCTGAAAATTAGTTTCACAGGCAGCTAGGGAAAATACCAGAAGAGTGCAATAGTTTTTGGTTCCAAGGCAAGAAAGGGCATTGGCACCCATCTTAGACCGTCAAAAAGCTAAACAACTTAAGTCCCAAAATTCAAATTTTCTACCTCTCCTTTTCCTGCTGACTTGTCTGATCAACCTGCACATTAAGGATACCCACTTTCACATAGCCCTAGCTAGAGTGCACAGATGTTTCTATGTAATTTGAAGCAGTGAGTTTCCTTCACCATTTCACCTTCTTGCTCCTTAGTTCATGCACAGCACACAAGGTATTTACAAAGTGCCCGGTTCCTGTAACTGCCTCCTACAAAACAAAGGACATTAACATCTTTGCTTGGATGACTGTCTCATTCAGGCAGCCTCCCTAGAGGAAATGCAGAAGACTGTACAGTTTAGTGATTTCCTTCCAGTCTGTAAATGTCTTACCAGTCCCCCATCTAGTTGCCTATATGACAAGTCCTGTTTTTGTGGAACTGCAACCTTTCTGTCCTCTAGACAGTAGCACAGCAGAATCAAATTGTTGTAAGGAAACTTGGTAGAGTGGTGGGGTACACATGAAACCACAGTGGTCCATAAGAAACAAATGGTAACATAATGCCTACTGCTACTACTGCCTTGAATCAGAAAATACAAAGTGCAGTAGACTGAATGAAAGAAATGTGGAGGGAAAGGAAACTGCTAGAAGTGCCACAGACCATAGATTGTGAGAAACCCCATTATTTATGTAGTAGTACTACTAGGGGAAGGGTGTTTTGTAGTATCGTGTTGGGGGTTAGGGTTAGCACACGAGTGAGGATGGCACTAGCCCCTCACCCTACACATTGTTGCACACATGTATAACACACTTCCTTCCCTATTCCTTGGTGTTAAATCTGTAATGCAGCGCTTGCATATACACATCCTGAATGCCAAAATGTGGTATAATCTAATGTTGCAGATGTTCGTGTTTCACTGTTGCAGTCATTACATTTGGGTAATCTGCTGGCAGGTTGCCCTCAGTCGGCCTGATTATCAAAGTCTTGGGTCCTGCGTTGGTTGCTGTCCCTTCTTCCATGACATCAGGTCGTCAGGGGTATAAAACATGCAGCCGACGCCATTACATCAGTCTTTCTTGCCGTGCAGTGCCCGAAGCAGAAGCAGTACGCAAGTGCCGGTGGGCCGACTCCTGAAATTTTAGTTTTCGAGTTTCATAACTGAAGTCTTCAACTAAAAGCTAAGTACCCCGTTGGAGAAACTTTTTTTTTTCTTGGTCCTTACCGATGTCAGTAAAAGTTAATATTTGCATTACTTGTGGCAAGCAAATACCTCATAAGGATTTTCATTTGTACTGTATTCCTTGCCTAGGCCCTGACCACAATGTACCTTGCTGTCGGTTTTGTGCTAAATTTAATCAGCGCACTGTTAAACGTCTGTATATTTTTGCTTTTAAATATTTTGGCTCACGATTTAATTATCCAGAAATGTCGTCTGTTAGCAATCAGACTACCGGAATACCTAAATGCAAAGAAAGAGACAGACTGTTAAGGTCCAAAACTGACGACAATGCTTCTAAGCCACTTGCCAGTTCGCCTGTACTCTGGCGCTTTTGCAGCCCCTGATACCCGCTATTTCTGATTCACAGGCCTCTACTGAGACCCATTCGGAGTCTGGTATGCCGCAAGATGCTTCATTTATGGAACCCGCGGATGTCTCAACCTTAGATGGGTCTGGTGCCGCTGTGCAGGCAGCGGCTTCTGAGGGTGTTTTCAGGCCTACAGATTTGTATATTAGACTGCCGCCATCTTCAAAACTAAGGCCAGAATCTAAATGTATGTCTAAAAAACCGACACTTGGTCCACATGTGCAGGCCTCTATGCCTAAAAAACAAATGATCAAAATGGCTGAAGATTTAATTACTCTGTTCAGGGTTAGCCAACCCCCTCCTTCTGAGGCCTAGGCAATACATTGATTATGAATCTTCTGAACAGGATTCTATTTCTTCTGACTCTTCTAATGAACAGGATTCGTCTATACCTACATATGGGGCCTCTGATGCAGAAGTTTCCATTCCTTCTGCTTCTCCCCCTGAGGATTTTTCTTTTGGGGAAACTTTGCATATCTTAAGGGAACATTTCCACTGGGAAAGTCAAGATTTCTCTGAATCTAAAAAGAGACTTGGGGATTTTCTTCTTCTTCCTCAACATAGGCCTTTGGTTATACCTCCTGTTCTTGACATTGTTGTTGATTTTTCAGACTCTAGTATGGCTCCTGATTCTCTGCCTCCAGCTCCTTGTAAGGCAGACAGGTACTATAGGGTTCCTGACTCCCGCACATTCCTTTTCAAAAATCCTATTGCAGATCCTGAAACCATTTCTCAGGGTCCCAAGGGCATTTAGGCCTCTACTGCTAAAAACCCTACCCCTTCTGATAGAGATTCCAGGGCGCTGGATGTATGGGGTAAGAAGGTTTACACTTCTGCAACCTTGGCAATCAGAGCTTTAAACTGTCAATTTCATATGCTTAAATATTAACAGCATATTATGGGACTGCTTAAACAGAAAATGATGATTTCTGACTGTGTGGAAAATAAAGATTTACAGGATTTATTGCATTCAGCTGAACAAGTTGGAAAGCATACTTTGCAATGTGGTTTTGATTCTTTGGAGGCCTCCTGCAGGGCTGCTGTAACTGGGTCTGTGTTAAGAAGGCATGATTGGCTTAAAGAGCAAACTCTGCCTGATCATGTTAAAAAAAATTGTTGGATGCTCCTTTACAACAAGACAGTCTTTTTGGTAATAAGGTGGAAGATGTTTTAAAAAAGATGGAGGATAAAGCTAAATTTATGCAAACTGTGAAATATTTCTTACAAGTGCAACCTCCAAGATTTAGTAGGCATTGGCCTACTAAGAATGGGTCCTTTCCAGTTCCTTCGAGAGCCACTCAGGTCAAACCCAGACATTCCAAAGGCTCCAGGTTTCAGTCACAAGGGACCTTTAGAACAAAACAATGGGGGTGCCTCCACCTCCAAATCTGGAACCAACAAGGCACCTCTCTATGGTAAACAGTCTCAATGACTTCCCTTTACACTCAACAAGCACTTATCTTTTAGCAGCCCCTTTGGGGGTAAAGCTGGCACTTCATGCAAGAAACTGGCAACTTATAACCCAGGACAAATGGGTTTTAAATATAGTATCCCAGGGAAATAGATTTCATTTCCACACGTTGCCTATCCCAAATGGATGGCCAGACCTGCCCGCAAATCAGTGGGCAGAGGCCCAGCAAGTTCTGTCCCTCATGAACATGGGGGCTATTCAACCAGTACCAGAAGAGGAAAAGGGACAAGGTTTCTATTCAGGACTTTTCCTGGTACCCAGAAAAGACAAATCATGGCGTCCAATTCTGGACTTATCTATTCTAAACAAATTTCTGGACATTCCAAAATTCAAGATGCTAACAATGCTAACTCTTCAACAGTTACTTCCTATGCTAGACAAAGATGCTTGGTTGGTAACTCTAGACTTAAGAGGCTTACCTGCATATCCCAATCAGGGAATCTTGCAGAAGATTCCTCCACTTCAAAGCAGGCTATTTGCATTACCAGTTCTCTGCACTGCCCTTTGGCTTATCTACTGTGTCTATGGTCTTCACATAGTGCCTGGCTACAGTAATTGCATTTTGCAGGCAAAGAAATATTAAAATATATCCATACCTGGACGATTGTCTAATTCAGGCAGAAAACAAGGACATTCTTCTACAACATCTGGCGTTTGTAAAAAGGGTTCTAACTTGTCTAGGGTACACAATAAATGAAAAGAAATCACAACTGGTACCCTCTCAAAAAATTACATTCCTGGGTGCAAGCTTGAATACAACTGCCCAGATGGCTTACCTTATGCCAGAAAAGCAAATTCTATTGGTGACTTGCTTCAAACAGGTGGCCACAGAAACCCTGCTTATCTGTAAGACAAATTCTGCAAGCTTTGGGGTTCATGGCCTCCTGCATTCTTCTAATTCCGTATGCAAGACTGCATATGAGGAAACTTCAGTAGTACTCAAAAAGTTTATGGAGTCAACATTGTCACAGTCTGGAAACAATGATTCCTATCGTACCTTGTCTGAAACTATAGTTCCTATGGTAGGCAGAGGCCTGCCACCAAAACAAAGGACTGCCATTCACTACACTCCCACCGCCCAAACCCTAACTACAGACATATCAGACTATGCTTGGGGGGCTCATCTGGCAGGGAAGTGCATTCAGGGCAAATGGAGCCCAAAATGAATGCACCTTCATATCATTCAAAATGAGATGCTAGCTGTACAGAATGCACCGACAGCCTTCAAGGACTTCCTTCATCCAGGACCATTAATAATAGACAGACAGCACCACAGTTATGTGGTACATAAACAAGCAGGGGGGTACACTTTCCTGCCCCCTATGCAGACTAGCCATGGCATTGTGGAACACGGCCTTGACCTACCAAATACAACTACAAGCTCAATTCTTGCCAGGAAAGCTGAATACTCTGGCAGATGAACTAAGAAGAAATCTTATGGACCCACATGAATGGAAACTGGAACCACGGATTTTCAACATGTTGACAGGCAAATGAGGGAATCCAAACAAAAAAGATCCGTCAGTTGGACAAATTCTGCACAAGAACTCATCACACAAAAGCTTGGAAAGTGGATGCTCTATCATTCAGCTGGAAGAAACGATCAGACTATGCTTTTCCCCCTCTGCGCTCAAAAGTTCTACTAAAAATCAAGCAGGAAAAACCGGAAATGATTCTGATTGCTCCAGACTGGCCTAACCAACATTGGTACTCAGTCCTGCACAATGTGTCACACCTTCCACCGTGGCACCTGCCTTAGACCCCTTACTTATTGTCTCAGCAGAACAACCAAATTCTGCACACTCATCTTCAAACTTTGAATCTTACAGCATGGCTAATCACATAAATTCACCTTTAGCATCCCTCAGCAAACCTATGATGGATGTTATTTGAGGCGAGAAGGCCTAGTACTAGAAAATCTTATGCTGACAAATGGAAAAGATTCTGTGCCTGGAACCAATCACAAGGAATAAGCACAGCAGCACCCAATATTCTTCAGATGTTACAATACTTAACTGAGATGCTTCTCAAGGGCCTGTCCTTTTCTTCCATAAAAATCCATGCCTCTGCCATTTCAGCTCATTACAACACAGAACCTCCCCTCTTCTCTCATCCTCTGCTAAAGCAGTATCTCAGAGGGACCAAAAACTTAAGACCACCAAGGAGAGCTCCAACCCCTGCCTGGGACCTCAATTTTGTATTGGAAAAACTCGCTCTCCCTCCTTTCGAGCCAGCTGCTACTGCAGACTTAAAATTTCTCTCCTGGAAAACAGCTTTCCTTTTAGCAGTCACTTCAGCTAGAAGGATTTCTGAATTACAGGCTCTTATGGTAGTGGAACCTTTCATTATTTTTCATGCCTAAGGTGGTATCCAATGTGGCTCTTAATCAGACCATTCATTTGCCAACTTTCTTTCCCAATTCACAGAACAGGGGGGAGCGAATTCTACATTTATTGGATGTATGCAGACAACTTAGATTTTACTTAAACAGGACAAAATCTCTAAGAAAATCTGAACTACTGGTGGCATTTGCTGCAGGGGCAGAGGGAAAGGCTATTTCAAAGCAGACTGTTTCAAAATGGATAAGCCATTGTATTTGTTTCTGCACCATGGTAAACCTATCCCCCAGGGGATTAGATCTCATTCAACTAGGGCTGCATCTACTTCTACTGCCTTTCTCAGAGGTGTTCCTACCAGAGACATTCTAGAAGCTGCTACCTTGAGCTCAGTTCATACGTTCACCAAGCATTACCACTTACCTTTCTTCTCTAAATCCAGAGCTGGTTTTGCCACTGTTGTCTTGCAGGGCCTTATAGCTGGTCCTAATGCTGTATAAATCCATCCTCCCAACCTTAGCTTTGGGAATCTACCAATATGTAATGACTGCAACACTGAAACACAAAGAACGTAGTACTGTTGTGTACACTTGACATAAATGTAGATGTTAGAGTGTATTCATTGTTCAGTCCTGGTTACCCTCCCTCCAGCCCCCTGTTTTTCCTCTTACTATACCTCTACTTCTACTATGCTTAAAAGCCTTGTAAATATATATATATATATATATATATATATATATATATATGTAAATATATATATATATATATCTGGGGCAAGAAAAACTGATGTAATGGCGTCTGCTGCATGTTTTTATACCCCTGATGTCATGGAAGAAGGGACAGCAACCGAGGCAGGACCCGAGACTTTGTTAATCAGGCCGACATGAGGTTAACCTGCCAGCAGATTACCCAAATGTAATGACTGCAACAGTGAATACACTCCAACATCTACATTTATGGTAAGTGTACACAACTGTACTTCTCCTTATCTATATTTCTGCTTTCCGATGTTAGTTGCAGTTCAGCGTGTTGGTAGATAACATTTGATTTACTGACAGGCATCCTTTCTGGATGTAGTCCACAGGTGGTGTGTCAGAAATGGTCCTTTTTTTTGGGGGGGGGGTGCTCAGTTTTACACTAGGCTACTGACAGTGAAGGATGTGCAATATAGGCCTTCTTGTTAGCTTGGGCAGGTTTCTCTGTTATATATCCAAGCAGCCTCCACAACCCATCACCAACCATGAAACACATTTCACATAATCAGTTTGCCACGCAATCACAGCCCTTAAGGCAAAATAACATACCCAACACACTAGTAATAGTAGTCAGGCATACTGATGTCCCACTAACTAGGCTGGACAAGAAGGTTATAGTTAGCTGCCTGTCGGGCGCCAGGATCCGCCACATAACACAAGCACTCTTGTCACTCCAGAACAAGTACAAATACGACTCTGTCATTGGACATGTTGGCGTGAATGACTTGAGATGTACCTCCCTGGACTACATGAAGAGACATGGAAGAGCTCTCTGATCATGTACCCCAGGCAGGTATGACCCTGAGTATCATCCTGCCCTCACCAAGAATGATGCCATAGTATAAAGAAAAAAATGATCAACTTGAACAATTGGCTAAGTTTCTGTTGTCATTCAAAGGGGATCCAGTAGCTGTCTGCCTGGGATGACATGCTGGACAAGCCATGTTGCTTCGCAAGAGATTGCTTGCACCTGTCACCCTTAGGCTTTCGAATACAGGCAAAGGTTCTTGCCACCCCCATAGTGTCTTTTTTTAGGCAAGGCTCAAAAGACAAACCCACCAACGTAAATAGCACAAGTAACAAAAAACTGAGGGTAATGCTACTCAACGCCAGAAGTCTAAACCTCAAAATGCACGCACTCCAGGCACTCCTCAATATGGAGAACATAGATATCTGTGCAGTAACGGAAACCTGGTTTAAGGCTCCAGAGAGCACCCCAGCACTACCAGGCTATAACTCATACCATACCTTTCGGCCACAGAACCCGGAACGAAACACAAAAGGTGGGGGTGTTTCCATATTCATCAATAATACTCGCATCTCCAGATTAGTGGTGCAGCATGATGCATCAGAGATCATCCAAGTGCAACTAACAATGGGCAAAACTGCAATCCAAATTGTAGCTTGCTACAGATCACTCGCAATGACCCCCATTCTGCATTTCTGGAGATACTGGGAAATATGAAGGTCCTACCAAACACCCTAATACTGGATGATTTCAACTACCCAAACACTAACTGGGAGAACTGCTCAAGTACCAACTCCCTTGCCCAACGCTTCCTAGAATTTATAAACTCAAGCGCCCTGGATCAACTGGTCAACACCCCACCAGAGGGAACAACACATTAGACCTGGTCATCACCAGCATGGGTGACCGGTGTTCCACACCTGACGTCAAGCCCTTGCTGGTTAGATCAGACCATAGACTAATCACTCTGGATATTCACATTCCGCCCCCAACCCCAGTCAAGGAAACCACCGTGAAAAACTTTTCAGAAGCAAACTTCACTTTGGACAGTGCTGTCCAAGCTGCTGAAACCTATACACAGGCACTCTATGATCATCTGCTGGAAAGCATGGATCGTGCTATCCCAAGTAAAACCAAGACTCACTCCTCCAAGAAAAGGAAACCAGTCTGGTGGACCCCTGCCATAAACAGGCTCTACAGTAGGAGGAAACTAGTACAGATAAGAGCAAAATCCCTAGAAGGAAAGACATCCCTGATCAGTATCAGCCAGAAATTATGATCCCTCATTAAATCATCCAAGGCTAGCTTCGAAAGAAAAATGCCAAGGACTACAAAGATAACCACAAAGCGTTCTTTGACTATGTCAAGAACCTAAGTGGAAACTCAGATCTGCTCTGAGTTGTTGCAGAATGGTACAAAATACACTGAACTGACTGATATTGTCAACATTTTGGCAGACAGTGCAAACTTTACACCCCTCTCACCCCCTAAAGGGCCCATAACCATACCAGACGAATGTAAGGCCCCGGCAGTCACTGGCACACAGGTTAAAACAGCCCTATCCAAAGCCAAAAACACAGCCTCGATGGGACCAGACGGTGTCCCAGGCTGTGTCTTAAAAAAGCTCCAAAATGAACTAAACCCCCTCACCTAAATACACTGTTCAAACTCAGCCTCTCTACAGGCTATGTACCCACAGAGTGGTGCACAACAGTTATCCCAGTCCACAAAGGTGGCGCCACAACGGACCCTGGGAATTATCGCCCTATATGCCTGACTAGCCTGGTCTGCAAGGCTATGGAGCGCATCATCATGGAGCTCATTAACGAGACATTGGGAACCTCCAAACTTTGGACCCCACCCAGTTTGACTTTAAGGGCAGATCATGGCTCCTAAATCTGGTGGACTTTTTTGAGACAGTTACCAAGGCATTAGATTTTAGGGAAGGAGGTCCACACAGCCTACCTAGACCTCGCAAAGGCTTTCGACACTATTCCCCATTCTGGTATTATAGACAAACTCACCAAACTGAACATTAACCCCTACGTCACGAGATGGGTTGCAAATTGGCTCACGGACAGAACCCACACAGTGAGAGTTGCAGACTCTAGGTCCGACTCTAAACCGGTTACAAGTGGCATCCCCCAGGGCTCAGTCCTAGGACCCCTCTTGTTCGGTATATACTTCTCAGAGGTACAGGGAAGCACAGGAGGACTTTAGATAACCAAGTTCTCAGACGACTGCAAACTAGGGGCCATAATTGATTCTCTGGCTGAGACAGACACCCTCCAGAAGGGTCTCACTGAGATGGATACCTGGTGTCAAAATCATGGCCTCAAGCTGAATGCCAAAAGGTGCATAGTCATCCCCTTTGGAAAAAACAAAGTACCCGCGAACTACCACATAGGTGATAGTCCCCAAAATACAGAAAAAGGTAATAAGGGATCTGGGGACCCAAGTAGATAGCAATTTCTCCTTTGATAATCATATTGCCAATGTGGTTAGAAAATCCTTCTACGTGGCCCATCTAATCTCAAAAGGGTTTGCATCCAGAACAAAGGAGGTTATTGTGCCTCTCTACTCATCACTTATTACACCCATTATAGAATACAATGCCCCATTTGGGTGTACCTTACAAGACACCTGCAACAGCTGGAAAGACCACAAACGTACCTCACCAAGAGGATTACTGGCCTCAGATGACCTATGCAGCCCGACTAAAGAAATTCCAGCTGTACTGTGTTGCATGCCGCTTACTCGGAGGTGATCTCTGCTTGACATACAAGGCCATGTCCAACCCAGAATTGATGGATATGCTCCACCTAAAAAAAAAAACAAATCCCGGAGAGCCACACGCTCTAGGGATATAAACCTTACCACAGCGATAAATAGGATGTGCTGGATGGATAGATTCCTGACCCAGAGACTCTCCCCATGCTTTGGAACAAGATTCCAATATACATCAGGCAGATCCCCTCACTAGCACTCTTCAAGAGAAATCTTGACAGGTGGATGGGAAGCAGAAAATTTGCCCTGTGGATCACTGCAGTGGCTCTGCTGGACAGAGGCGCAGGGAACTAATCTAAGGGGGTGGCGAAAGCCAACACACTCCGGCTAGGCTTATAAATGCCCTTGGGTAAATAGCCTAGTACTTACCTATGAATATATATATATATATATATGTATGTATATATGTCTTTCGGCTTATCCCGGATAGGGGTCGCCACAGCGGAACGCCGGTCCGCTAATGTTTGGTAGTGGATTTCTACTGCCGCATTACCAGCCCTGACGCACAACCTTCAATGAAGGCATGCTCATTCACACAGGCCTCCACACAGAAGACGCTCTAGCTGAGAATCGAACAGGACAACGTCTTGCTGTGAGGCAACAGCGCTACCGCAGCACCACTACCGCGGGTGTAAATATATATATATATATATATATATATATATATATATATATATATATATATATATATATATATATATATCTCCTTGGAAGAGGGACAAGTCAGAATGCTGTTTTTGTGGTACTCTGACCCATGCAGCATTGGTTCTCCTATTTACTGAGTTTTTATTAGTGACCGAACCAGTCATGTTGCCTCAGTGTGTGGACCTCTTGAAACTATTTAATTTGCTCTTCCCCTTTTCCAAAGATCCCTCTTCCAATTCTTTTATCTCTTTTTACAATGCTCATTACTTCAAATTCAGTTGGCTTATATTTTTTCATTTTCAAGTAACTTTTTTTATAGTTGACAGAATTAAACTTAAGGCCTTGCTATGTCTAGGCAATCCAGATCATGTGTCCTAGCTCAAAAGAATCCTTTCCTTGGATACAGCCATTTCTTTCTCCAATATTTCTAACAGAGTACTCTGTATGGAATGTTTAAAATCTGCCAACTCATTACACTCCCAAAAACATTTTTCTTGTTGCCTTCTCCCATCACACCTCCAACATTTGCTATCTACCTGAGGAAAAATTCTTTGAAGTTTGGGGTAAAAAAAACAAAAAAAAAACTATGCAAATACTTCCTAGTAAAAATCGGGACTGACTTGCATACTTGGGAACACATTCACATCTCCTTCCATTGTTCCTTTGTAAATTGCTTTTGCAGATTGCCAGTGTTTTCTAACCGCCAATGATTCTTGTAGTTCTCACGCAGTATTTTATAAACCCTTCTAATAACCACTTTTTAGCAACAGCTTATGGTCTAGACTTGACTAAAAATTCTACTGGACCAGGTCTTTAATTTAGCACTCCCCTTTTCTTTCCTCTTTGCCTGAAGCCCTCTCTAGTTATTTGATCACAATACCTTAATTCTTTTTCCAGTTTTCTATAGTAAATTCCAGCTCTATCTTGCCTGTTTTCTGTACCACTACTTGCAATTATCCGTATTGGCAAAATCATCTTTCTCAGGACGTTTTTTTTTTAGTTCTTACAGTACTTTCTGCAGTTTTAATAGCCACCGTCACCTTATTTCTTGAACTCTCTACAGCTTCATCATCATCCCTTTCTATTCTGAATTGTAATCTTCTGCTTGTGTTATGTATGAGCCTTAATTGTGTAGCTTTTATTCAGATTATCCTAAATGCACTTTTTTTTTTTTAGGGAGCATTAACTTATCCCATTTTAGCCCTATTTCCCTCACAGATAAAATTCCTTCAACTCATTATCCCCAACTTTTCCTCTGGTTGTTAAAATATTCCTGACTTGTGTATAAAACTGAAGATGTTTTCACAGCTTGTATCTTGCTATCCATAAAAAAGATACCATTTTCTTAGTTTTTGTATTATCTTTTTAGTCTCCTCCCGTGTATTCTTAACTGCCATAACCAAAACCTTTTTAATCCCTGCTCCTAAATACTTTATCTTATGTCCCCTTAAATGAGTCTTGCTGAACTAAGTCGTGTGTGTACATAGTTTACTGCAGTAACCGTTTTTTTGTCTTTAATTTTATATCCTGACAAGACTTTAAACTGTCTCAAAATGTTCCACAACACCAAGATGGCATTTTCTGGATTTATTGAGTGCAAAATAATTTCCTATGCAAATACTGTAGCACCAGTTTTTCTTTATTTCCATGCCGGTTATAGCCTGGAATTTGAGTCCTTTATCTTTGCCAGTGGTTCTAAATATAAAGGGGAAGGACACCCCTGCCTGTTTCCTCTTTTCAAATGCAACTCATCAGAGAGGTGGTCTCCAACTTTAATTCTTGCCTATGTTCCTTTACGTCATCCTAACTTGCCTTTATATTAGCGAATGCATATGCTTCCATTGCCCTACGTGTAGAATCTCAGCTTACTCTGAATGCTTTCTCTCTCTCAAGACCCACCAGTAAAAGAATTCTCTTACATTCTGCTTCTCTTGATCATCCTTGGTCTATTGATGATGTTTAATGTTTGCTTTCCATCCATAAAACCACACTAATCCATATCTCTGAATTTTGGCAACACATTTGCTATTCTTTTAGCTAATGTTTATTTTATTTATTTTTTTATTTTATTTTAGTTTAATGACTGAGGAAGTCCACTGGGCCAACAGGAGCCCATTTTCAGTGGAGAGAAAAGCTGTAATAACAATAATTAACAGTAATAGATATTTATCAGTAATAATAAGCAGGCATATCAAGCTGAACATGTAAGACCTGAAGATAGTACAATTAAAGTATGAAGAAATACACAAACATGCATATATAGAGCATCTGTAGCAATAGCATATATATATTCAGTACACAGATGTACATTCTGTAAGTAAAACTTGGTAAGAATTTTCAGACACAGGATTTGTGCATCAGTGAAATGATGGGAGTTCAGAATGAAATATTAGGGATGCCTTTCAGGCATAGGATGTTGTCCATGTTGAGGACAAGTTAATTACATAAGAAGAGAATGCGTCTGGTACAAGTTGGTAGTAGAGACTGTAAGAAAATAGCTTTGTAAGGAAATACTACAAGCACACGGAATTCCATAGGTGAATCATTTCTAGACAAGAATGAGTATTTACATGTAAAGTAGATATGATGAGGGTAGAAATGCAGTCCAGCAGGTGATAACATGATGGTAGAAATGCACATTAGCAGTGATTGTAGTGTTATGCAAGTTAGGAGAAAGGTAGGCTGGTGGTAATTGGATTTCAGGAGTAGAAAAAGCGTGTGTCAATAGGGAGAGGCTAAGGGGTTCAAGTAGGGAAAGAGCAGGTGCAAGGCCATTTAGAGGACAAGTAGGAGTGTAGAAGGTATTTGGAGAGGTTTGGAGTAGTTTGAAAGGGGGGGGGTGTGAGTTCCATAGATTGGCTAGGGAGTATGAAAGCAGAAAGGTGGCCTGGGGGCCAGGAAGGTTTGTGTAGTTGTAGGAGGTTTTGTTTTAAGTTTGTAGTGAGTGGTTTGGAATATAGGGGATTAAGGTGGTGAGAGAGCAGGACAGCTGGATGGCCTGAAGATACGTTTGTGGGCTGTGGTGAGTTTTAGGAAATTTAGGTAGTTCAGCCATTGTAGGGACTGGAGGGAGAGGCAGTGATAGGAAGAACTTTTGGAGTATGTGGCGAATTTGCTTATTTTATTGTAGCAGAATTCTAGTTTGGACTGTAATCCAAGTTTAAGGTTAGGGAGCACTATATAAGAGAAGGGGAGAAGGTAGGAGGAGGCTAGGGCCTTTCTGGTGGAGGGGGTGAGGAAGCGATCGTGTCTGTACAGGAGCCCTAGTTTTTGATGGTTTTTTTGACGGCAGTTTGAATATGGATGTCAAATTGTGTGCTCATCAATGATGAGACAAAGCAGCTTTGCATGTGATACAGTTTGAATGGGGGTGTTATCCTGACTTAGTGTAGTGAAGGAGGCATTGTCAATGGTGGTGGCTCTGGAAGGGGTGAGGATCATTATTTTAGTTTTGGTTGCGTTTAGGGCAAAGTGGTGGTTGCGCATCCAGGTTTCTGTTTTAATAACTGCTGACTGTGTTTCTAACAGTAGGTCAGAGGGGGAGTCAGCAGTGCAGATTGTAGAATCATCTGCATACTGAATTAGAGAGGTGTTTGGGATGGAGTGGTGGTAGTTGATGAATATGTTAGAGTAAGGGGGCCTAGAACAGATCCTTGGGGGATGCCGATGGGGGGTGGTAGGAAGGCAGAGATGGAAGATTTCCATTTTACAGCTTGCTGTCTTTTGGAGAGGTAGCTGGAGAACCAGGCTAAGGTAGAAGGAGATAGGTTGAGAGAGGAGAGTTGAGGTAGGATTATGGGGTGGGAGACTGTGTGAAAAGCTTTGGATAGGTCAAGGAATAGGGTCGATACTAATTTGCCAGAGTTGTGAGCATAGTTGATGGATTCGAGGAAGGACAAAAGGGCAGTGATTGTGCTGTGGCCAGGACAGAAACCATGATGTGTGGGGGTAAGGTTGTGTTAGATATGACATCTGTTGATTATGTATACATTTCTCCAGGATTTATGATAGTGGGGAGAGGATAGCGATGGGCCTGAAATTAGTGGTGTCAGTTTTTACCTCCTTTGTGGTGTGATGAAGGCATGTTTCCAAATAGAAGGGGCATGGGATTTTTGGATACACCTGTTTTATTAGAATGGAGACTGGCAGGGCTATGCTGTTGGCAGATAATTTGAGGTAGAGTGGGGGAAGATTGTCTGGGGCAGTACAGCATGGTTTTAGCTGAAGGAGTAGTTTTTTTATTGTGCTTGTGGGGATGGGGTTGAGGTTGAAGATGGGCGATTGTTGTATGTTGGCAGAAGGAAGAGGGGGATGTGGGAAAGAGGTGGTTAATTTGGCTATGCAGTCCACGAAGAAGGTGTTAGAAGTGGCTGTTTCTACATCATTGAGGTTGGGGTTAGGGCAAGGGTTATCTTTGTTACCAGGGTGGAGAAGAGAGGAAATGGTATTCTAGAACTTTTTTGGGTTGGTGGAGTATTCAGATTGGAGTTTGGTGTAGTATGATTTGCGATCTCTAGTAGGTTTTTTTACGGTATTCTGGAGTTGTTTGAATTCTAGCAGGGTATTTGTGCAGTTTATTATTACAGTATTATTTTCATTGCTTGTCTCTTAGGAACATGGTTTGTTTGGTTTCTTTTGATAGCCAGGGAAAGATGTTGAATTTGACCCTTTTGGTTCTGAGCGGGCACGGCTGTTTAGTAGATTCAGAAAGGTTTCATTAATGATAGCTGATAGCGTTGTGGAGGGGGGTAGGGTTTTTAGGAGGGACCAGTCAGTTTGGTTTAGACAGTCGGTGAATATTTGTGGGTTGAATTTAGAGAGGATATGGGTTTGAATGGAGTGATGCTGTTTATTGAGTGGAGAAGGGGGATGGTCAACGAAGGCTGGTAGATGGTCACTGATATGGTTGGGGAGGATACCTGAAGTTGAGATATGGTTAGGGTGGGATACTGACATCCAGTCAAGGATGGTTCCAGAGTCTGCATTTTTGTTAGGCCTAGTTAGGAGAGTGAATGATCTGGCTGAAATTGAAGAGATTGATTGCTTGAGACGGGGGTTGAGTTGATAGTTGATAGTGGCCAAGTTAATTATGTTACCAAGGATACAGGTTTCGTTTTTGATATTAGATGAGAACCAGGAGAGGATGTATTCTAGTACTGGAATGTTGTTGCTTGAGGGAATATATAAGGCTGCTATGCATATGGATTTATGATTGTTGATATTTAGGTGGGCTATGGTTAACTCTGACATGGGAAATTTTGGAATGTGGTTGGTAAAAGGTGTCACTGTGTAGGAGGAGTAGATGATGGCTACGCCACCTCCTTTATTAGGTCTGTCATTACGGATCATTTGGTAGCCGGTAGGCAATATTTCATCATATTTTATGTTAGGCTTAAGCCAAGATTCAACAATACCATGGTGATTATGAGAGAGCCAGACATGGAGGGTGAGGATTTTGTTACATAGACTTTGTGCATTAATTGTGATGAAGTGAATGGAATTTGGGCTGCTAATATGTGGGGAGGCATTGTTGGATGGTGAGTTGTTGGGGCCAGGGTTGGGATGGATATCACCAGACAGAGAAAGGGAGATTAGGAATAGTAGGTTTTTTATTTTTTCTACAGTAGAATGGGGTTTAAGGTAGGGGTAGAGGGTGGGTTTGTTAGGGTGTGAGTGATGGGGAAGGTTGGGTGAGGGTAAGATTGGAAGTATTTTGTGCCTATAGAGTAGGGTGGTGTAGGAGGGAATAGAGTTCTGGAAGTATAGAGGAGAAGGGGGGGTAGGGTTGACTGTTGGATGATGGATGTGTAGTGTAAAGGTAGGGTATGTGAGGGTTGTGGGAGTTGTGTAAGGTAGGAGAGGGTGGTTAATAATGCTAGTACTGAGCAGTGTCTGTGTGGAATGAAGTGTGTCATATTGTAGTTGCCTGTGTGTGAAAGGTGGTGTGGTATGATTGGTGGGCGGGGCATGTGATTGGAAAGTGGGAGTCGTGGGGGGAGTTGAGGATAGATAAATGTACAAGGTAGTGGAGGTGGGTGGGAATTGGAAGGGGAGCTTAGTGAGCCCAGAGGGCGATCGGAGCGGGTAGAGAACCTGTAGCAGAAGTGAGCGGATAAAGTATCAGTGAGTGCAGGTAAGGACAGAAGATTACAGCAGATAGGATTGAAGTGTAGGGAGTGGATAGGCAGGAATGGGATAGTGGCACGGACTTTTAATGTATTCCACAAAGTGGAAGAGTTGCCAGATCTTAGGAGTACTGTCAGGTTAGCCATCAGTAAAACCCCTTGAACAGGCTGTTGCTAAACGAGGAGGGAGGTAATGGATCTCTGCTGCCCCCTAGTGGGGAAATTGTAGTGATACAGCAGATTGGGAAAGAGAGGGGGTAGCCCCTGCGATTATGCACGCTGTTGGAGGGTGCTAATGCAAGGCTATATACAATGGGTTCCACAGTAAGTAAGTTGTGAATGGAGGAGCAGAAAAAACCCACAGGAGCTTACAAGCACTTGGAGAGACTTTTCTGCTGGGGAAGACTTGGTCCAGCCAATGTGTTCGGTGTCACTGTGGATCTTGATTGGTTTCCTGGGCAGGAGGGAGTACAGACCATCCGGGCTGGAAAAAAGAGCACAAAAAGAGGTTGAGTTATTGTGAGTGAGCGTGGAAAAGTAAGAGTATGGAGGGTGGAGGGAGAGCGTGGGTGAGTGAGAGGAGAGTGGGGTGGAAGGTATGAGGAAGTGAGAGGATTGGCTGGAGTAGTGTGTGCAGTGGGTGAGGGCTTGTAGTAGAAAAATTACAGAACTGCAGAGCAACCAGCTGTAAAAACACTGAGTATGCAATAAGCTTCAAAATACAGTTCAAACTTGGCAGATAGCATGGGAGAGATGCGGCAGTAATGTCTGGCAATATGTAATGCAGGCAAGCCATAAATAGCTAAGAGATGCACACCATGCAAGAATAAAATATCTTGGCACGTGTAACTGATCACAGGATAGTGAGCTATACATGGTGCTGAGTTAACTAGGTGGGCTACACATCAAAGTAAATTTGAGGCCAATGTGAGGTATGATTCAAACTAGCTCATTCTACCTGCAACTTAGAAGCCACTGCAATGTGCGACCCACCGCTAGTTAATTATTCAACAGGTAACGCAGCTATGTTGTAGTATGATAGGCAGTTAAAACTCCTTACTGGCTTGCACTCTACACATGTATCAAAGCTTTAGCAGAGGAGATGAGTTAAAAAGAGCACCTTACTGGCATGGACACAGCTACTAAATAACACAGCTATAATCAGTTACAGTACGATAGGCACTTTAAACACCTACCATCATGCACTCTACTCATTTAACAAGAATTCAACAGTGGAAATGTAAGCAAATTAGTGCCTTATTGGTGTGCACACAGCACAGTTACTGTAGTAACACAGCGGTTTGCTGTTGCAGTACATTTGGCAATTACAACAGTTTACCAGTGTGCCCACTACATAAATCTCATAACTTGTACAGTAGAAAATAAATTAAGCATAATTATAGACATAAATTATAGTCCTGTTTAGAATTGAAATTGGTCTATATAAGGCTGGTTCCGATAGATCTTTACTCTCTTTGGGTAATATAGCCACCATATTTTTTTTTCCCAAAATGCTTGTGCTTCCCCTTCTTTTAAAATAGTATTAAATCTGTCTTCCAGATCTTTATCACTTTCTTTCCTCCTAGCTTCCAAATTCCTACAGGAAAACTGTATGTTCCTTGACACTTTCCTGCAGATTGATTATACATCACCATTTTTATTTCATTTCCTATCTTAGCTATTAGTTGTTGCACCTTATCTTCCTCTAATTTTGACATGATTAAGTCTTCCATAAACATTTTCATTTGTGCTCTTTCATGATTTTCACATTCCTCTCCTTTATAGAAACTTCAATAAAATTTCAAAAATATCACTCCTACTATAGGATCTCTGGTTATTTTTCCTGTCATAGGCTCCATATGTTTGGTATCAACCCTTTCTACTTTCTGTTGCCCAAGTTGCTAAGCTAAAGGTTTTTGTGCCCTGGAGTTATCAAAACAGCTGCCCAACAATCTTTCTAAAGTCCTGCATATTATCCAAATGCTCCTCCCTTTAGCACTCTACAGTTACTACTCATCTTTCTCTTTGAGATTCTCCTTATTCTGCATTACTTTAACCTTTTGTCAGCCCTCTAAAAGTATGGTAGAAATGAGACAGATAAGGTTAACAACTAAGAGGAATTAAAGTCCATTTTCCTCTTATTCCACTCACTTCCTATTCCTTCTGAAGAAATTTCCATCTTGAATAATTTCTACTGTGCTTGTATCAAATTCCTGTCTTTTTAACATTTAGGTGGAAAGTGCTGTGGTCTCATTTTTACTTCATTACCCTGCATTTTTTATCTTAGTTTTTATCTGTGCAGGATTTGAAATAGTTACAGGATGTGTTGAAGCTTCCAATAAAGTGTTTCTGTGAAATCTAATTTTTATCAAGTCTATTGCATCTTGGGAAACACGTATATTCTGTTAGAGTTCCAGCTCCTGGATGTTCGTGTTTCACTGTTGCAGTCATTACTCTTGGGTTTTCCTGCTGGCAGGCTACCCGCAGTCGGCCTGAATTCCAAAGTCTTGGTCCGGCGTCGGTTGCTGTCACCTCTTTCCTGACGTCCGTGTGCCAGAGGGTATAAAAGATGCAGCCAACGCCATTTTCTTCAGTCTTTCTTTCCGTGCAGTGCCCGACGCAGAAGCAGTTCGCAAGTACCGGTTGACAGACTCCTGAGATTTTCATGTTCAAATTTCAGTAAGTACCCCGTTGGGGAAACTTTTTTCTTGCTCCAGACCGATGTCAGAAAAAGTTAATAATTGTATTTCTTGTGGGAAGCAAATGCCTCATAAGGACTTCCATTCTTATTGTATTCCTTGCCTCGGCCCTGATCACGACGTAGCTAATTGCAGATTTTGTGCTAGATTTAACCAACGCACTATTAATCATCGGTACGATTTGCATTTCATTACTTTGGCAGAAGATTTAATTGCACAATGTCGTTGGATAGCCATCCCACTACTGCAATTCACAAGAAGCGCAAGGACAAGGACAGGCATCCGAGGTCCAAAGCTGACTAGGCCTCTTCTAAGCCAGTCATCTGTTCTCAGTGAGGCACTTTTGCAGCCCCTGACGGCCGCTACCTCAGAGCCGCAGGCCGCTTCCGACTCCCAAGTGGAGCAGACTAGGCCTCTGGAAACTCAAGGTATTGGACACTTAAAAAATATTCCCTCAGATGGGTCCAGAGCTGCTGAGCAGGCATCGGCTTCTGAGGGTGTTTTCAGGCCTACACAGTTATATATAAAACCGACTACAGCTTCAAAGGCAAGGACTAAAGCACCACTAAAGACAAAGAAACAAGTGCAGCAAGCCCATGGACAGGCCTCCATGCCTAAAAAACAGATGCTCAAAATGGCCGAAGACCTCATTACTTTGATCAGGGGTTCCCATCGCCCTCCTGAGAAGAGGTCTAGGCAAGAGACAGATCAGGTTTCCATTTCCTCTGACTCCTCTTCTGACCAAGAATACGCTCTCCCTCCCTATGAGGATTCCGATGCTGAAGAATCTATCCCTTCAGCCTCCCCTCCTGAGGATTATTCTTTCGGGGAAACCCTGCATACCATGAGGGAGCACTTCCACTGGGAGAGCCAAGACTACTCAGAATCTAAGAAAAGGCTTGGAGATTTTCTTTTACTACCTCAGCACAGGCCTCTTGCTATCCCTCCTGTTTTAGACATTGTAGACTATGTATTTTCAGAGTCCAGCCTGTCCCCTGACTCTTTACCCCCTGCACCTGTTAAGCCAGACAGATACTACAGAGTTCCAGATTCACATAAATTTCTTTATAAAAACCCTGCTGCTGACCTAGAAATTCTTTCTCAGGGTCCCAAAGGGGTCAAGGCTTCCACTGCAAAAAACCTTATCCCCTCTGATAGGGATTCAAGGGCACTGGGCAGATGGGGGAAAATGTTTACACTTCTGCTACCTTGGCTGTGAGGGCTTTAAATTGTCAATTTCATATGCTTAAATATCAGCAATACTTATTGCCACTGCTTAAACAGAAAATGTTAAATTCTGAATGTGCACAAAACGAGGAAATGCAGGATTTATTGCATGCAACTGAACAAGTTGGAAAAGCATACTTTGCAATGTGGTTTTGTTTCTCTGGAGGCCTCTTGCAGGGCCGCTGTTACGGGTTCTGTCATTGGGCAACATGCTTGGTTAAAGGAACAGAATCTGCCTGATCATGTCAAAGCAAAATTATTAGGTGCTCCATTACAGCATGATACTTTGTTTGGTGTTAAAGCAGAAGAGGTGTTGAAAATGGAGGACAAAGCAAAATCTATGCAGACAGTTAAGGATTTCTTACAGGTGCAGCAACCCAGATTTAGCAGGGAACTGGCCTACAAAGAATTGGTTGTTTCCAGTGTCAGGCCACAAAGAGGCAGATACAGATGCCCCAGAGGCAGAACCCAGCCCCAAGGCTCATACAGGCCTAAACAATGGGGTGCTTCTACCTCCAAAAGCAGAGAAGACAAATCACAGCCATACAAGAAACGGTCTCAATGACTTTCCTCTGCCAGAACCAAGCACTTATCTTTTGGCAGCCACCTTAGGGGGAAAACTAGCACTTTTTTTCACAAAATTGGCACATGATTACCCAGGACAGATGGGTCTTGAACATAGTGTCTCAGGGCTACAGGTTCCACTTTCACACCCTGCCAAGGGCAAAAGGTATGCCAGACCTGCCACGCAGTCAATGGGCAGAGGCACAAAAGCAAGTTTCATCCCTCATGGACATGAGGGCCATTCAGCGAGTACCACAGCAAGAGCAGGGATTTTACTCGAGACTTTTCTTGGTACCCAGAAAGGACAAAGCCTGGAGACCAATACTGGACCTGTGTATTCTAAACACATTTCTGGACGTTCCAAAATTCAAAATGTTGACTCTGCAGCAGCTACTGCCCATGCTGGGCAAGAAGGCTTGGCTTCTAACTTTGGATCTAAAAGAGGCATACCTGCATGTCCCAATCGGACAATCTTGCAGAAGAAGCCTCAGATTCATAGTTGGCACAATGCACTACCAATTCTCTGCACTGCCCTTTGGCTTATCTACTGTGCCCAGGGTCTTCACAAAATGCCTGGCACCTGTAATTGCATTTTGCAGACCAAGAGGAATTCAAATATATCCTTACTTGGACGACTGCCTTATTCAAGCAGAGAACAGGGACATTCTACTAAAGCATCTGGCGTTTGTAAAAAGATTACTAATTTGCCTAGGGTACACAGTAAACGAAAATAAATCAAAACTAGTACCCTCTCAAGCGATAATATTCCTGGGTGCAAGCTTAAATACAACTGCCCAGATGGCTTATCGCACGCCAGACAAACAAAGGCAACTGACTTCTTACTTCAAAATGTTGGCAACAAAGACCCAGTTATCTGCAAGATAAATTCTGCAGGCTTTGGGCTTCATGGCATCCTGCATTCTGCTAATTCCATATGCCAGACTGCATATGAGGAAACTACAATGGTATCTAAAAAGTGTTTGGACTCAACATTGCCACAGCCTGGAAACATTAATTACCCTCATTCCCTGCTTGCAACAGGAGTTTCGATGGTAGGCACAGGCCTGTCACCACAACAAGGGACAGCCATTCACTTTACCCACAGCCAAGCAGACGCTAACAACGGGTGCATCAGATTATGCCTGGGGGGCCCACATGGCAGGAAAATGTATTCAGGGCACATGGCCCACAAGCCAGATGCATCTTCATATCAATCAAAAAGAGATGCTAGCTGTTCAGAATGCCCTGACAGCTTTCAAGGATCTACTTCATCCAGGACAACTACTGATAAAGACTGACAATACTACAGTCATGTGGTACATAAGCAGGGAGGCACACATTCCTACCCCCTCTGCAGACAAGCCATGGCTTTTTGGGACACAACATTGACTTATCAAGTTCACCAGCAAGCACAATTCCTGCCAGGAAAAATAAATACTCTGGCAGGCGAACTAAGCAGAAACCTCATGGATCCCCACGAGTGGAAACTGAATCCATAAGCCTTCAGCATGATAACAAGGAAATGGGGATGCCCAGACATAGATCTATTTGTCTCCCCTCACAACTGCCAACTACAGAGATTCTGCACAAGGGCTTATCACAAGCAAGCATGGAAAAGTGGATGCCTTATCCTTCAACTGGAAAAACCTAACAGTATATGCCTTTCCTCCGCTGCCTCTCCTCCCCAAGGTACTCCTAAAGGTCAGACAAGAGAAGCCAAAAATGATACTGATTGCCCCAGACTGGCCACGCCAGCACTGGTACCCAATCCTAAAGAACTTGTCTCAAGGTCCAGCCTGGACATTGCCTCAAATTCCTCACTTACTGACCCAACAAAACAATCAGATCCTGCACAGCCAACTCAGGACCTTAATTCTGGCAGTATGGCAGATAATGTAGCCATTCAGAACACTCCTCTCTCCAAAGCTGTGATGGATGTTGTTTTGGAGGCCAAGAGGCCCAGTACCAGAAAATCTTGTGCAGAAAAATGGAAGAGATTCTGTGCTTGGAACCAGGCACAAGGAATTGACACGTTTGTACCAAATATTCCTCAGATTTTACAATACTTAACTGAGATGGTGGACAAAGGTCTATCCCTTTCATCAATTAAAATTCATGCCTCTGCTATTTCAGCCCATTACAATACGGAACCACCTATCTTTTCTCATCCTTTAATAAGGCAGTACCTCAGAGGGGCCAAAAACATAAGACCTCCAAGGAGAGCACCAGTACCTGCATGGGACCTCAATTATGTCTTGAAAAAACTCACACTGCCTCCTTTTGAGCCAGCCTCAACAGCTGATATAAAATTATCCTGGAAAACAGCTCTGCTCCTAGCAATAACCTCTGCAAGACGAGTCTCTGAGTTACAGGCACTCATGGCTGTGGAACCTTTTATCATTTTCCATCCAGACGGGGTTTCTCTGAGTACGAACCCGACATTTATCCCTAAGGTGGTGTCCAGTGTGACCCTTAACCAAGCCATTCACTTGCCTACCTTTTATCCAAACCCACAGAACAAGGGTGAGAGACTTCTGCATTTTTTGGACATACACAGCTGCGCTTCTACTTGGACAGAACTAAAGCTTTCAGAAAGACTGAGCAACTTTTAGTGGCATATGCTGCAGGATCACAAGGAAAGGCCATCTCAGAACAGACTATTTCAAAATGGATAGGCCATTGCATTCGTTTCTGCTACTTTCAGCATGACAAATCAGTGCTTAAGGGCATTAGGCCACATTCAACCAGAGAAGCAGCCACCATTTCAGCAGCCTTCCTCAGAGGACTACCAACCAAAGACATATTAGAGGCTGCAACTTGGAGTTCAGTGCACACTTTTACAAAGCACTACCACTTACCTCTCTACTCTAAATCCAGAGCAGGCTTTGCCACTGCAGTTCTGCAGGGCTTCATAGCCTCTCCTAATCCTATTTAGCCCAGCCACCCATCCTCAGCTTTGGGATTCAACTCAAGAGTAATGACTGCAACAGTGAAACACGATGAACATAGTACAGTTGTGTACTTAGCATAAATGTAGATGTTCGAGTGTATTCACTGTTGCAGTCCAGGTTACCCTCCCACCATCCCCCTTTCTTTTGCTGGGTCTTATCTGTACTTCTCTATTCTATGCATCCTATGTGGTGTATTTGCTTGTAGATGAAGGAAATGTTTACTTTAAATTATGCCAATAAACATGCATGCAGTATTTAGCCTACCCTTTTGGGGGCACCTGACATCTGGGGCAAGAAAAACTGAAGAAAATGGCGTCGGCTGCATACCCCTGGCGCACTGACGTCAGGGAAGAGGCGACAGCAACCAGCGCCGGACCAAGACTTTGGAATTCAGGCCGATTGCGGGTAGCCTGCCAGCAGGATAACCCAAGAGTAATGACTGCAACAGTGAATACACTGTTAACATCTACATTTATGGTAGGTACACAACTGTACTATTCACATCTTCATACCAAATATCTTCATAAATTTCTTTAGAATTCTACCCTCTTGTATTTTCCTATCTGCATCCTGCTGAAATATTCTCACATGTGAAAATAGCATTCCACTCCCCACCTATAAGTAATATTCCCTGCTGAAAGTTGATTTTCTCCCAAATTTTTTGTAATTCCATAATGGTAGTTTTTTGAATAATAAATATGTAGCAGTATAATCCTCCTTTGCAAAAGCTTCTTATTACCACATATCTACTGTTCCTTTTTCCTGTTCTAAGTGCTGGAGCCCTTCTAGCAATCATTATTGTACTCATGTTTTCTGCTACCCCTGGTTCTGATAAATTTCTATCTTGAAATCCTTTCTTTGTCAAATTCATATGCTCATTTCTTTCCAAGTGTACTATGCAGAATTGGTGTTTGCATTCTGCATTTCTTCATATAATTCCGCACTGTTTCCTTTTTGTCTTCACTTAAAGCTATTTACATCCCAAGATAACTATTAACAGAGTAACCACTGATGAAAAGCTATTGCTTCCACTTGTACAAGTTTTTCTGAATGTGGGTTTCCTACTTCTGTTTGAGGCTGATCGTTTATACAATTGATTCCTATTTCAATTTGAAATTGTATCGCGTTTCTCAAGACTTGCTTTAATGAAAACCCTCAAACAAAAAACTACATTCTCAGAACACGCCCCCCATATCCCATTAACGTATGACAAATGCACAAAACTATGTATATTTTCATCAAATGAAGTTTAACCCTCCAGATAGGAACAATAGCCCTAACTTGACAGCTGCAACCACAGGTATATATCCTAACCTAAAATTAAGGTACCCATGCTAAAGCTCGTGTCAGTCAATGTTCCCACTTAACAGCGGTGGCTGCCTGTTTTTTTCTTATGTGTTTCTAGAGGTAAAGGGCAGCTTGTATGCTTTCATGAGGCATTAACTTTTATCCCAAGATAAAATGCACTGCCTACACTTAAAACTCAATTATGCACTGTTTTATTAAATGCATTTCAATTATGCACCGTTTTATTAAATGCATTAAAGTATTGCTTCTGGGGAGGTTACTAACTGTTCACTTTCCATAGTTTGTCTTTATTTTTCACTGAGCTGGTTATAAAGTCTGCATTTTCCACTGCAAAAAATGCTCAGAACTCTTAACTGCTTGCACCTCCAAAAATGGTGCGTCTCTATGCAAGAGTCAGCAATGAGTTAAAAAAGCATTAACTTGCATACGTATGAAGGAATATTTGTAATTTTCACTTGCTGTAGATGACTCGTCTTTGAGAACATTTGTTAATGGGAGAGAAATAAGCTGATACCTTTGCAGATGTAAGAAGCTTAGCATTTTCATGGCTGTCATCATTTTATTTTATTTTTCAAAGCCATTTTCTTCCAAAAAAAAAAACATTTATAGCATATGCGAAGGACATTAATCCTTGACGTCCACTCCTGTAAAATGAGTGAAACTATTGTGGTTCTACATGTAATCTGTACATTTTTATACCCCACAGCAGGAGGCCAAGACAACTAAATAGGAGTACTTGTTTACTTGCATTACATGCAGCAGTCCCTGAAAAGACCCACGTTTAAAATAGCTATGACTGCACACTTTACAATATATCATGCAGTTTACCATGATTGTATAAAACACTAATAGCTGAATAATTGTTTTACTTGGTTATTTTTTCCCTTTAGTGCCCTTCAAAGACAATAATGTAGGGTATATGCTTTACAGTCTACCCACAATGTTAAAATCCACTGAAGTCCAGTCTTTCATCGTCTTATTGCAGTGCCATATGTGCAAAACTGAAAGGCTGCCAGCCCAGCTAGATAGAAATTTGTAAATAATTCTGTCATTGTAAATATTAATATAATCCACAGGCTGTTTTACAAATGTAAGAAAACTAAATGTGAGAAACTGTCATAGTTTTCTGAACCTCAAAGATGTAACCACAGTGCACCCTGCTGGAAGAAAGCTGATTAAAATAAAGCGTTTTATGACCGATCTCAAAGCTCGGAGACAGGATGTCTGCAGTAAGGAATTCCTTCTATTGTTTTGAGACCAGAGTTAATTGCAAAGTTTTACATGTATAATGTCTTTTATTGCTGATTGCTGTGGCTTCCTGGCCAGGTGTAAGCTTACTAAGAAGACCAAGAAATGTAAATTTAGAGTTTCTGGTAGCCTGGGAACCAGAGAAGTGTCAAAAATGATGTAATCTAAAATGAGTCAGCAGTGATGGTATTATCAGTTTGAGATCTGGAGAGAAAGGGAGAAACCAGCCCCAGACTGACTGTGTCTGTGCCCTCTTAAGGGAAATTGTACTGTACTGCGTGTGTGCACGCCCATCGCTGGTGTTAGTGGTGAGGGTTGAGGCTCCTTGATTACTAGGCCAGTGCTCGGGCATTACATATTAATTGGTGATAGGGGTGGGATATCCACATCACATTTTGCTTGATAGTGGCGAGTTAACCACATCACATACTAATTGGCTTGTAGTGGTGTGGACATTGAATTCGTGTAGCTTGTGAACAGTGATCACTGAAGGTGTTTTTGTACTCTGTCAGCCACACAGTGAATATTCAGAGTTCAGATCACAATTTTTATTTCTTTTGTTAGCTTAGTTTGTCAGGGAGAGCAGACAAGCATGTCAGCAGAGTAGTATGGCAAGCTGACAAGGAGCCAGTTGGCTGAGATGTGCCAGGCCAAAGGACTGGTGCTTAGAAACCTGACTAAGGCAGACGTCATTGCAGCTTTGGTCCCAGCTGCATGAGAAAGTAACAATCAGGAGGACGATTAGACTGGCCGTGGAGATGTACAACAGTCAGAGAATGGACAGCTCGACCTTTCTGCAGAGGACTTAAAAATCCATCTGGAACTAAAGAGACTTGAGTTGTAGGCCAGACATTTGGAAATGGAAGCTGTGGAGAAGAAGAGACAGCACAAAAAGGAGATGCTGACTCTTCACCATATTCATGGAGGTAAGGGAGTAACCGGACCCCAGAAGCACAAACGGTCAGTAAATTTCTTCCACAGTTTACAGAGTGGGATAATTTTGAAAGTTTCATTCATATGGTTGAGAGGGTATGTCAACAGCATGATGTTGACCAAAGGCTCTGGGTATGGTTCCTGACCCCCTTACTCTATGGTAAAGCTATAAATGTACTTTCCAAATTATCTGATGTTGACTTGACTATAATGCTGTAAAGAATTTTGTTAGAATTTTTTAAGTTAACACCTGAAACTTATAGGAAAAAATTTCATGAGCATAGACACAAGGCAGATGAGTGTGTGTGAATATGTTGCTGAACTGAGCACTTATTTTCATAGGTCGGTGAGTGGATGTCAAGTCACCACTTTTGAAGGGCTGGCAGACCTTTTGGTGAGGGAACAAGCCCTTAGCATGTTGCCTGAGGACATGAGGATCTACTTAGCCTATAGTGTGCTATTTCAGATGAGTTGGGGAAAACGAGAGACCTATGTCTAGCAAGCAGGGTATCACTGCACAGGAAAGGGACCACCAGTACTGCTCATGGGTCTAAAGGAACCCATGGTGGGCAGCCCAGACTGCTCCAACAGAATATGCCAGTAGCAGGGGAAGCCCCTAGTCCATGTACACGTCCAAGACCTAGGGTTGAAGGTTTTGAATGCAGCCAGTGGGGTCATGTGGCATATAGATGTCCATGAAGGCAAGGTGGGGGAACAAAAGGTGAGGGAGCCAGTAAGTGGGAAAGAAAATTCCAGTAGTAGGTTTTCTTGAGACAACAAGGGTACTAAACTACCACTTGAGGTTATATCCTATTGTAGTGAATGGCAAAGAGGCCATTGCTAAGAGAGAGCCTCTGACATAATCATTTTGAAGCCTGCAATGGTTACAGAGGAGCACTAGTTGCCTGGGCAGTCTACTCCAGTCAGAGCTTTAGGAGGGACCCTATTCCAAATACCTTTGGCTTGGGTTCCCCTTTCCTGGGAGTGTGGAAAAGGATGCCACCAAGTAGGTGTGTTTGAGGATATCCCTGCAGATGTCCTGATAGGGAATGATTTTGATAATGCAGTACTCTGTGATCATATAGTATGCAGTACTCTGTGATCATACAGTTGCATATAGTTGAGCTTCGAGACAAGCATGTGGGTCTGGTAGCCTCGGGGAGATCCAGACAGCACACTTGCAGACAGTACTGGTGGGATGGTTACTTCAGGGAGAGAGCTAAGCTGTAGCAGTGATACTGAAGGTGAGCCACAGCTGCTTGTGGGTGCTGAGGGTCCCTTGGACAGAGTGATTGCAGAGGTAGAGGTGAGTAGTATTACCCAGGCTGACAGTGAGGCACCTCTGTTAGGAGATGCCAGACTTCCTGTGGAAGAGGAGCTGGGAAGGGTTGCAAAGAGAAAGTTGAGACAGGCTCAGCTATCAGACCCTACATTGCAAGGCCGTATGCAGGCAGCTAGTGAGGCACCTGATTCTCAAGGGAAGGGAGAATCTGTATACTGGGACAAAGGGTTACTGTATAGAGTGTGGGACCCCCTGAGGGATGGCTAAAAGGTGAGAATACAGCAGTTGGTAGTGCCTAGAGCCTACCATCTGGCACTTCTAGCCATAGCCCGTGATATTCCCTTTGTAGTTCATATGGGCATAAAAAGTACAAAGATACGTATTATGCAGAACTTCTATTGGCCTGGAATTTCCAGAGATGTAACAGGGTACTGCAGGACCTGTGACTGTGAGCAGTGCTCAAAGGTAGGCAAGGCAGAAGACCAGGTGAGAGCTCCTTTGCCTGTGATTGAGGAGCCATTTCAGATGGTAGCTGTGGATATTGTGGAGCCTTTGAGTACCCCAAGTTCCACAGGAAAAAACTATGTTCTAGTGGTAGTAGATTATGCTACAAGATACACTGCAGCAGTGACTTTGTCCTCCATTGAGGTGGAAAAGGTGGCAAATGCTTTGTTAGAGGTTTTCAGCAGGGTAGGTTTCCCAAGAGATGCTGACTGACAGAGGTGCCAATTTCATGTCAGACCTGCTGGCTTGTCTGTGGAAGTACTGTGGGGTGAAGCACCTGAAGACCACCCGTTACCATCCCCAGGCTAATGGTCTTGAGAGGTTAAACTCTACACTCACGTCTATGCTCTGTGTATTTGCAGACAAGTTTAAGAGAGAGTGGGACAAATATTTGTCCCATCTGTTTGCTTCCAGAGAGGTACCCCAGGAATCCACAGGCTTTTCACCCTTTGAGTTGTTGTATGGGCATAGGGTGAGGGGGCCTCTAGATACAAGTCGAGATGAGTTGGAAGGAGAGTGTGAATCTTACCAGGAGTCTGCTGTGGCATATATACCAAACCTCAGGACAAGGCGTAGGGAACTCATGGGCTTGGCTCAGGAGAACCTGGCAGAAGCCCAACAGCAGAGAGAGTATGCTGTAGGGGCAGCAGGTAATGGTTTCATTCCTGTGAGTCAAAACAAGCTGCAGGCAGTTTGGGAGGCACCCTACAAGGTGGTAAGAAAGGTAAGTGATAACTTCATGGTAGTACTGCTAGGCAGGAGCACAAATTGTACCATGTTGAAATGAAGAAACCTTACCATGATAGGGAGGCCCATGTGCCGAGTATTTGCAGTGGATTGCAGGAAGAGTCTGAGGGAGATCTGGTGACTGATCACCTCAGTGAGGCTCAGACTGACACCTCGGTGTAAGGAGTAGCACTATCCCAGCAGCTATCTTCTACCCAAGTTCAAGAAATCCAAGCAGTGTTACAGGAGTTTGGGGACATGTTCACTGGGAAATCAGGGTGCATCCACCTGGTGCAGCACCAGGTGGATAAAGGACCCCAAAAGCCTATTAGGCAGGCCCCTTATAGGGTGCCTGAGAGAGAGTCAGACTGAGGGAGGAGATACAGGAGGTGTTGGAACTAGGAGTAATTCAGGAGTCCAACAGTCCTTGGACCTCCCCAGTGGTGCTGGTTCCAAAGAAGGATGTCAGCGTCGAGTTCTGTGTGGACTACAGGAAATTAGTCACAGAGTCAGATGCATACCCCATGCCTAGGACAGATGAGGCCCTAGAACAGTGGGGTTGCGTTAAGTATTTTACCACCATTGATCTTACCAAGGGTTACTCGCAGTCGGCCTTTGTGACTCCTTTTTGCTTGTATAACTCCTTTTTGCTTGCATGAGTTCATAAGGATGCCCTTTGGGATGAAAAATGGCTGGCAGATCATGTCTTAGCAGGAGCAGGAGGGTTTGCACTTGCTTACCTAGGTGATATTGCCATCTACAGCCATTGCTGGCAAGGGCACCTTCAACATGGGGAGGTGCTGGGCAGACTACAGAGGGCAGAGTTGACCATTAAGCCCAGCAAATGTCAGGTGGGTATGGCAGAGGTCTTTTACCTGAGACAGAGTGGGGAGTGGTAAGATCAGGCCAGAACTTGCCAAAGTGGAAGCCATGCAGGCATCGCCTGTACCTGTTATCAAAAAGCAGGTGAGGGCATTCTTGGTGGACAGCAGAGCACTCCAGAAAGATTGTCCCCAGTTGTAGTACCATAGCTGCTCCCCTCACCGACCTGGCAAGGAAAAACAGGCCAGATAAGGTAGTCTGGACCACAGCATGTGAGCAGGCATTCCAGAAGCTTAAAGAAGTTTTGGGAGGACCCCGTCTGTTAGCCAGTACAGATTACAGCAAAGAATTTGTTGTGCAGGTGGGGACTGTACTACCAGATTTCTTCTGAGGGAGAAGAGCACCCAGTGGTTTATCTCGGTCATAGGCTCCAACCCAGGGAGGAATGCTGTGCAGCTGTAGAAAAGGAATTTCTAGCCATAGTGTGGGCACTGTAGAAACTTCAGCCTTATCTGTATAGAAGAAACTTCACTGTAGTTACAGATTGCAATCCCCTAACATGGTTACACAGAGCCAGCCAGCAAAATACCAAGTTGCCAAGATGGAACCTAGGGTTGCAAGCATATGTCAGTGCAGCACCACAGTGGGGTTAGCAGTGCCAACGCAGATGGGCTGTCAAGACAGGGAATGGGGTAAGGTATACTCAGGTAGACCTAACCCTCTCAAGCAACATTTCTCAAGGGTCACTTGGAAAACTAGCTTGAGTTCTCAGAAGGATGTGAAAAACTGAAAGGCTGCCACCCCGGCTAGATAGAATTTTGTAGCTAATTCTGTGTCATTGTAAATATTAATATAATCCACAGGCTGTTTTTCAAATGTAAGAAAACTAAATGCAAGAAAAACTGTTTTGTTCTGAACTTTAAAAATGTTACCACATTGCACCCTGCTGGAAGAAAGCTGATAAAGCAAAGTATTTTATGACTGGTCTCAAACCTCAGAGACAGGATGTCTGGACTAAGGAATTCCTTCTGTTGTTTTGAGACCAGAGTTAATTGCAAGGTTTTGCGTGTATAATGTCTTTTATTGCTGTGGCTTCCTGGCCAGGTGCAAGCTTACTAAGAAATGTAAATTTAGAGTTTCTGGTAGCCTGGGAACCAGAAAAGTGCCAAGAATGATGTAATCTAAATTGAGTCAACAGTGATGTATTATCAATTTAAGAGATCTGGAGAGAAAGGGAGAAACCAGCCCCAGACTGACTGTGATCTCTGTGTGCCCTTAAGGAAAATTGTACTTTACTATGTGTGCTTGTTATCCTCCCATTGTGCACGCCCGTCACTGGTGTTAGTGGTGAGGATTGAGGCCACTTGATTACTTGGCCAGTGCGCGGGCATTACACTGTATTTCACAAACGTGATTGATGCTTGATATTATAATTTATTCATTAATTTCAGTGTTGCTAGTCTTCCTGTCATCTCACTTTCCCAAAACTTGACCCTAGTTCAAGTCCTAGGTACTCTTGATTTTTTTTTTAGTCAATTCATGTTTTTTTTTGTCATATCTTCAATGTTCCAAAGGTTGGGAGGGTGGCCTAATGGTTAAGGTGTTTGCCTTACAAACACAAGGTGCAGGGTTTGAATCTCACAAGGGATAATTGGATAGGCTTAAAATGGCTCGCAAGGGCAGTTAGCCTAGTACTAACCTATGAACCTAAGTGCTTTGCTGGCAAAGTCTCTGTGAGCTTTATAAGAGTGAGAGGCAAAGTCCCTTCTGCTTGCTGGATTACTTTTTATTGGATGAACTTTATTTCTTCCTTAGCCTGTTCAGCATCAAAAAATGTCTTTCATCCTCCAGGAACAAAATACGGTTGGATACAGCAACTTGCCTTAAATCCAGCATGTGCCTTTTGACATTCACTGATTGCTAGGCTAGCTTTGTTTTTTTTTATTTTTCCGCAAACATTCTGCCTTCTCAGATTTTTAATACGTTTCACTTCCACAGTTTTGTCAAGATAATCTCCTTCTGCAGGCATGATTGCATCTTTTCTTATGTGGGTCGTCTTTACTTTCTCATGGCCAGGTTTGGGGCATACACTTTGTGCAGTTTCAGTTAATCCTGCTGCTGAACACCAGTCCAGTTGCTTATTTGTGCTTTCATGAAATTTAGTCTGATTTCATTTTTTGTTGAACAGCAAAAAAAATCTCAGGTTTTCTCCGACTCTCTTTTTGAAACGGATGCTCTTTAGAAGCTTTGTGCTTAGCCAGCCTTTTCATTTCATCCTCTGATTTTTGCAGTTTTATCAGTTCATCTAAATAGCTAGTTAAAACTATTTTTTCTAGCCTTTTGATTCAATTGCTATATTCATTCACTGATTTATTTTAATCACCTCTGAGTGTGTTTATTTTTTTCTCTAAGTCACTGAGAGCCATCTCTTGAACTAAAGCAGAAGCATGAACTGTTCAGCTGTAGGATCCTTCTCAGACAGTTTCTCCATCTTTTCTGGTTGATTTTCTTTCAGGTTTGCCTAATTTCTTCTTTGCTGCCATCCAGGCAGTGTACTTATGCGCTAGTAACTGAATGTTACCTGCTTTACAGCTTCGGTGGTGCTCATTTTTTCCAGTTTTTCACACTTTATGAACTGCAATTCGGCTTTTGATCAGTGTGCAGTCATCTTGAAAATGTACTTTTTAGTAGTGTTGGTATTTCCAAAGGAAGTCATCAGTTTAAAAGAAAGTGCCTCCTAAAATGTACTACCGGTTTAAGATCAGATAAGGTGGACTTCAACTCTTTATTTTATTTAAAAAAATCCATCATGGGCTCACTACTTTACAAAAGCAAAAGGAAAATTAATCAGATTTTTATGGATGTACTTGGTGTTGTGAGGTGGTAGTTTCTCCTGTATACTGTATTGTGCATATTCCTTCCATAATTTGAATACTTAAGGCCACTTTTATAACCTTTTATTCTTCCTTTCCATGTGATCCCGCTCAGTGCCATTCTCTCAGGGATGTAGGCCCACACAATGGCATGCGTGTACATATGCATACAAGCTTTTGAGTGAAGTCATTGAGGAAGACCCATCTAAGTGAGCCTGCCATCTAGGTGTATAACTGTTTGTGGATGTTCTACTGCTTGTGAAAGTCTGTTTCCCTGTGGGTGGGTATGTGAGTATAAGCTCGCACTGTTCTTTAAAATAGTCTTATTTCATTGCTCCTTGTTTCTGGGAGTGAACAATTTTCATTCTTGCCAAGCCAACTGGCTGTCAGTATAGCAAAGATCAGACCTATTGCTGGACTTTCTAATATACAGACTTCCTTCGTCATCCCTTAGAAGGAAAACTCATGGGGGTTGTTAATGAATGCAAAATCAAAATGTTCCCTCCCTAACAAACCATTGGATAATGCTGAGCTACGGTAGCCATAGCTTTAGTGGTAAGGACCCAAAGTCTAGTTCTGCATCCCAGCTGTTGTCAAGGCATTTGAACTTCTCTAACTACAGTTTAAATCTCAAAACCCTCCTATAAAACATGTCCACTTGTAAATGCTTCAAACAGCAGTCAAATTACATAGCCCCTTAGTTTAAAGGGCACTGATCTTTGTAATACAACAACAGATAAAGGAACACGGCGTCTTGGCAAACGGTATAAAGGCACTGAACTTTGCATTACACTGCTAACTCTGAGCCTGCTCAGTGCTCCGTCTTGCATTTCAGTGCAGTAGCAGTACACAGAACAATATGCTTCCTTTTTAAACGAGTAATTCTTTCAGCTATCTTATGAAAACAGTTTCATTCATTTCATAGGCTACTGTATGTTATATAATGTGATCTAGATGTATTCATATAATTGTGTTTTCATGCAAATGCAATACATTTTACAAAATGCCATTTATTTTGTCATTAAATGTATTTGCCTAATATGTGGAGCTTTTCCTCTGGGCTTCTGCTGAAAATGGGATAAACCCCAACTGGTTCTTCCTAGTAAGCAAGTAGACATAAATTATTCTCCTAACCTAAGCATCCCCTGCTTCTGCATCCTTATTCTCATCTCCTCAGGGGTAAACTGGCTCACATCTGTAGCCTGTAATTACTCCCCCTAATAGCCTGCCCTTCAATCAGGTCAGTCTACATATTTCTACTTATTAGCATCTTGTAAACAATTTCAGTACTTTCTATTGTCTATCCATACAAGTTGTAATTTTTGTTTGTTTTTTTTTTTTAAGTGTAAAAACCCAGTACTTTTCTTTCCATGTTTAAGCCATTGGCTCAAAGTATGTAATGTCTTTTTTCTTGCATGTTGTTCATTATTTCTTAATGCCCACGTTGTATAACCAAAGCAGTACTCCATTTGTATGTTTTAGTAGTCGTAAATATGTGGCTTTCATCTTTCCTAGGCTCGCTGTTCTCCCTCAGATGATTTTAAATAAAAAGGTTAATACGTATTGGGTTTCTGTGCATGTATGTGCTCTGTGTGTATATTTATACAGTGAGATTTACTTTCATAAGGAAGTAGGTCACTGCATTTCCCTTTTACCACTCCTTAGATGGCTTATATGTGGCATTGTTGGCCTCTCAAGAGGTCATTTGGGTGCTAGGTTCAAAGCCCCACTACCACCGCCAAGGAACATTTATCATAGCACACGTTCTCCTCCTGCTTCCCTGCTGATGTAAATAGATCAGATTTTATCGCCAGCTTCACAAGTAGGAATTCCAGTCCTTTCAGTACTTCCATTGATCAGTAGTCTCTTCTACATCATTGCTCGTGTTTTGCCTGTTCTCTAGGGTTATTGCCCATTAACAAAGCTCCCAGTAGTACATTTCTTCCTTGGGCCAACCCACTGGCATTTGGTGCAGAGGTTTGGTAGGACTTTCAGATCAGATGTGATGTTGATGGCCTAGGTTTCATTATAGCTTGGGTTGTTAGTAGCTTTAAGGAGGAGCCACACTGGTCAGCTGTCTTTTGAAAGCTGTTTTCTGCAGCAGCTTTTTGGGTGGGAGGAGGGGAGCTCCATGGGAAGTAGGGTAATGTAAAAAGTGATGACTTGGTCATTCATTGCATGCAGAGATATGATCATCTGAGGGCATTGCATACTAGCACTAGGGCTGGTGAAATGAATGGGCAAGGTTGGTTCTTTGACTGTGAAGTCAGTGAGATGTGTATGGGGAGCTGAGGGACAAAATAAGTTTTCCTACCATCAAGTCTGTAGGGATCTTTGATTTTACCATTTTGACTTAACCTATGGGAAAGTCCTGTCCAGCCAGCCTGTCTGTGGCAGCTTTTACTAAATCTCTTTAAATCTCTTACTGAAGTGCCCTAAAAGAAAACTGAACAGTTATTAGGAGCTTGGCAGTGATAGTCAAGGAAAACACCATCCGTAGTCCAGCATTCTTTTGTGTCCTGGCCATGTAGAATTGGGGTGTAGTTTACCTGTGACATACTTTCATTGAAAAGTAGATAATTCCTACTCCCTACTTTTAGTATTGCTCATTGATGGTCAGCTGTATACATCTCAGAAAAAAAAATGGAAATTGGGGAGAAGAGGCCTTCTTACTTCCCTATAACTTAGAAATCCGTACCAATGGAAGGCTGATTGAGTAGTGTTGTGTAGCCAGTGCCACCTAGTGGAAATTTTTTCATAAGACAGTCTATCATGTTGGTTTACTATGAGTTCATAGGTGTGTACCAGGCTGACAGCCCTGGAGCCTTTACAAGCCTAGCCCATAGGATTACCCTGGCATCGTGCCACTTGATCTTAGTTCCCAGTGCTTCTGTCGAGTAGAGCCACTGGAGTGATCTCTGGGTGATTTTTCTATTTCCCAGCCACTCATCAAGATTTCTCTTGAAGAGGGCCAGTGAGGTGCTCTGTTTGACATGTACGGGAAGTCTATTCCATAGCATGGGCAGTCTCTGGGTTATGAACCTGTCCCTCCAGCTTGCTCTGTTGATTGTGGTAATGAGATTGAGGTCTCTGAAGTGTGTGGTACAGAGGGATTGGGATTTCTTTAGATGTAGCATTTCTAAGAGAGCTGGGTCAGACATGGCTTTGTAAGTCAAGCAGAGATCACCTCTAAGTAGGTGATATGAGACAAGAGAATAGCTGGAGTTTTTTGAGTCTGTCCATATAGGACAAGAGTTTAAGGCATAGGATCCTCTTTGTGAGGTACTTTTGCAGCCTCTCCAGATGTTGCAGGTGTCTAGTGAGGTACATGCTAAATGGGGCATTGTACTCTGGCCTAATGAGTGAAGAGTAGAGGGCGACAATGACCTCTTTCTTCCTGGATGCAAAACCCTTAGTAATGAGATGTGCCACATAGGACTTATTGACCACAGTGGCAATGTGGTGGTCAAAAGAGAAGTTGCTGTCAACCTGTGTTCCTATATCTCTTGTAACGCCTTCTATGTTCAGTGGACTACCATCAATGTGATAATTCACGGGAACCAGTTTTTTTCCAAAGTGGAGGACTGCACAATTTTTGGTATTGAGCTTAAGACCATGGTTCTGATACCAGTCGTTGGTCTCAGTGAGGCCTTTCTGTAGGATATCAACATCACTTGGGGAGTTAATAACAGCTCCCAACTTGCAATCGTCTGCAAACTTTGTCAGCCAGAGTCCCTTCGTGTTGGCCTGGACTTCAGAGAAGTAGATACCAAACATGGGAGGACCCAGGACCGAACCTTGTGGGACTCCACTCATGACTGGTCGGCAGTCTGATTTGGAGTCAGCTTTCACACTGTGTCCTACCTGTGAGCCAGTCTGCCATCCACCTAGTGATATAGGGGTTGATGCCTAGCTTATTGAGTTTTTCTGTGATTCCTGAGTGGGGAATAGTATCAAAGGCCTTGGCCAGATCAAGGTAGGCTGTATGAACCACTTTGCCTTCATCCACAGCGTTGGTGACTGACTCAAAGAAGTCGTCCAGGTTGAGCAGGCATGATCTACCCTTCACAAAACCAAACTGTTTAGGATCCAGAGTTTGGAGATTCCCTTTAAGTCCATGATGCGTTTCATAGCTGTGCATATCAAGACTAGTTAGGCTAACGAGACGATAGTTTCCCAGGTTCTGTAGTCACTCCTCTCTTGTTGAGAGGGATGATTATGGCTGTGGGCCATTTGGTAGGGACACAGCCTGAGGTGAGGCTGCGATTGGACAGGGCACACATGTGAGGTGCCAGTTCACTCTCTAGTTCATGTAGAACACAGCCAGGGATGTTGTCAGGTGCCGTAGAAGTGGTATTCTTGGCCTTGGACAGTGCTGTTTTTACCTGTGGGGTAAAACTGGGTGCCTGGCAATTTACTGGTATTGTGATTGGTCCTTTGGTGAGGGAGAGAGTGTGGTAAGGTTGGCACTGAATCTGCTGGCCAGTATATTGGCAATATCTGGCACGGTATAGGAGGTACTATTGTGCAGTAGCTCAGAGCAAATCTGGGTATTGCCGTGGAGATTCTTTACATAACTGTAGAAGGTCTTGTGGTTGTCTTTATGATCTGCTTCAATTCTGTTTTCATAGCTAGCTTTATAGGATTTGATAAGGGATCTCAACCTTTTGTTGAGGCTGATAAAGGAGTTTTTCCAGTCTTGGGTCTTCACCTTATTCCGCATCAGTTTTCTCCTTCTGTTGTAAAGTTTAATGGCAGGGGGCCACCAGATTGGCTTCTGTTTTTTTTTTTATTTTGGAGGAGAGCATCTTGGTTCTATTGGGTATGGCAAGATGCATGCATTTGTGTACGTGTTCGTACAGTACATTGGTGTATGATTTGGCGGTCATGCAACTGTTCTCCATCTGCAGAGGTGCTGTGAAGTTAGCCACCTCTCTTTTTTTTTTTTTTTTTTCCTTTTAGTACTATACCCCCCTCCCAAAAATTACTACCCATGTTCTATCACTTTGCTCAATCCCCGGTAAGGATGAGTCAGTTTAACCTTCTGGACTGGGTGGGAGCCATATAGCCCATTTATCCCCAGCAGGCACTGGAGCCCTTGTGGCTATGTTGTACTGGACTGTGAGTCTGGGGTTAAGGAGTAGTCCTTGGTGATCATGGGGCTTGGATCTTGCCCCATTCCCAGAGCAGCTTCTAAATTCTATGTCATGCTGCTATCCTAGAGGGAAACTTCCAAAGGGTGGATCTCTGCCCACTTCTGGATGTTCCCATAACTTATCCAGCTTGTGCCTCCTAGACAGCTGCATTCTAATATTCCCCAATTTACCTGGAAGGCTAAGCAGTGTAGCGGGGGATGTATGCTTCCCTCTTCTCAGGAATGGCAAGCTGGTCTTGGCATTTCAATCATTTAGTCCTGGCCTCCGTGCCTTGTCCTACTAGTGCCCAAGCAGCTAACCAAACTTTGGTCTTCTAGAGTGTAATCAGAGCTTTATCCCACTGTGCCACAAGTCTGTTTTTGTACAGTTTTCTGTAGTCTAGTGCTCTGCAGTATTCTATGCTGCAGCTTGAACATCATAGGGGCAACACTGGGGCACACGTATTGCTTGTGTGTGTTTGCAACATTTCATTGCGAAGGTATACAACCTTCCCAAAGGTTTGGATGTGGCAAAATTTAATTAACTTTTAAGGTAATGTTTCTTTGGCTTATTCTTCTCTTGTTAACTCCACTCCATCATTGTAAATACTATCCTCTTGTTCTCAGAAGAATCCATGTGGCAGGAGGCCTGCTTGTAAGTGAATGCAAAATGCAATGTTAAAGGTTTTGCATACCATTTTGCATCACTGTGGATGCTATGCTGGACTGCCCCTGCCTCGATCTGCAGTTGGAGGATGTGTAGATGGACTGTGTTCTTGTAGCCAGTTTTGATAAGGCACCTGTAACATACAATTGCTTTTTCCTCAATCCCCTCCTGCTTTCAAGATGGAATGTTGCCTATTTATAGAACCATATTACACCCTAGGATCTTGCCCTGCGAGGAAGAATGAATCCTTGAGTATGACCCAGCCAGCCTATGTTAAGTTGGGCTCTGGAGTGACTAGAAAATGGAGAGCGAGTTTGAGCATCATAAACCAGCATTACCTATCCATTAGAGGTGGGAGGGAGGTAGGCTTATGACATTGGTGATGCGCAGTGGTAGGTATATTGCCCACTTGTAGTGGTCAAGTTGTCTTGCTCTGTCAGTGTAGAGCTCTTAGCCACAGAGTTAGGGAATAGGAGAAAGCATGTATGAAAGCATGCATGCTTTATCCTTTCAACCAGACAGGAAGACCACATTGTGCCCTACCACACTAGACAGTTAAATAAGCTGTCATCAGAAATCAAGGCTGCAAAGTGACTTGGTATAACCTTTACTAGACTGTGGCCATAGTTTCATTTACCAAATAGCGTAGTGCCTTTTCTTTTTTATATGCATTCCTCTCTCTGCTTGCATGGAAGTGGCCATGAGTTTGTTCATGAACACACAACCACATGCCAGCAGGCATTGCCAGCTTCTGTAATGCTTTAGATTCTTTCAGCAGGCCCTGTGTTTTGCTACCACTCGTGTGGTTGATGTAATTGCAGAGGGACGTCTGCAAGAGAGTCTGGCTGTTTTGTGGTATTTCACGGTTTGCCTCATTTGACTTAAACTTGTCACCCTATCACTCTAAATTTTATTTTTCTTCAGGATTCAACACCCTAAAATTTGTATCGCATTTGGCCCCTGCAGTATGGCTCATCACTGAGGAGTTTTGTGGTACAGCATTTGTTTGCAAACTGTGAAAACAAGTGTTAAATCTTTACCACTCTACTAATACTACCACTGTGCCTGGATTTTCTATTCATTTTCAGTTCATTTGTGAGGGTGTGGTGGTAAAAGTGGGGGACTACAACGCATCTAAAACAAAGCCTCTAGAAACGGGATTTTCTCTGTAAAGAATTTCAGTGTATATAATGAAATGCAAAGCAAAACTCATTTGTTTTACTTGTGTACTGCAGCATGAGATTTTGTTAAATTTATTGAATGATGTTTGTTCTTGCTTTTGGTATCGGGTTGGTAGACTAATACCTTATTTTGTCTTTTCCTTTCACCCTGCCCCATTTTTCAGTGTACCATCTAGCACCACACGTATTACAGTAATACTACTTAAATCATCCTGTGATCTTGCTTGTTTGGGGACTGAAGGAGGAGGAGTATATTTTTTGAAGCTTCCTGGCCTGACGCTATCTGAAGATAAAGTCCTTTTCCAGGATGAGGTTATGCAAAGGTAAGTCTGAGAACTCAAATGTAAAAATGCATCAAAAGCTCTGCTCCTAAATGTCTGACTGGTATGGACGTTGTGTCCTTTGTTGTTGTACCATGCATGGAATCTTTGTTTTGACTCCATTATAGGCTTATGAGGCATGTACTGCAATTTTTTCAGAAATTCCAGTGTCTTAAGATGCTATTTTTTGTTGAATGCAAGGAAAAAGAAAAGCTGTGACACTGTCCCAGACAAACATGGCTTGAATAGTGTTTCAGGTACTAGAGTAGGCAACTGGGGGAGGGATGTGAGTGAGGGAGAAAATTAACTCTTGTTGCTGGAACACCACCTAGGGGAAGGTCCAGTACTGCATTCCAGTGCACAGGCTTTTGGTGGCACAAGCCTGTCTAGAGAATGCATGCAGATCAGGTAAGCACTGGAGGTTTGTAGATGGACGCATTCACAGAACTCTGTACAACCAAGCACCACACCATGCCCAGGGACTGATGACGACTGATGTGATTGGTAGAGTTAAGAGCCATGAATCCTCCATAGTGTAATGGCCACTATTTCTGACTTACACTTCTCTCTTTGCATTTTCCAGTGCCATGAACAGGAAGGAATGAATGAATGGATCATTTGAGGATGCAATTTGAGGTGGGGGGGGGGGGGTCAGAGAGACCTGGGCAGGAGCAAAAAAAAATCTCAAATGTATATTTTTGCTGTAAAAGGGTGATTGCACATTAAACACACAAGTAATTAAACTATTACTTAACTTTGTTACCACATGGCACACAGCATTCTTTACGGCTAACTATATAGTACCTTGATGCAATCTTGTTACTGCCCAAAAGCAAATGCCCTACAATTGGCATCTGTAAAACATTTCTTTAAAGTACTGCAGCCCAGCATTGCCTTGTCGACTTTATACAGCTGTAGTTACAACTACTGTTGTCCTAGTAACATTTTACAGCATAAACTGTCTGGCAAAATCTGTCATACATGTGATACAAAAATCACTCTACTCAAACCTTACTAGTGTGCCTCTTCATATTAACACCCTTTACCAACTACTATATATACCTGCTAAATATATTTAGCACTTCTACAGACCCATACTCTGTACAAGTGTTTCGTTTGTCACAGCACCCATACCTGCACTATATCAACAAATTTTCTTAAAGATTTTCTGTTACAGGAGTCTTAGTTTGCTAGCATATGAAATCCAATAAAACTAAAACACAAATGCATTTAGTTGCATATTTCATAAAATTTCCACCCAAAAAAATTCAGTGGAGACATTCATCCAAACATGGCCCCCTCACAACAGCAAAAAAAACCCCCTGTTAGTAGCACTGTATTAAATGTATTATTCTCTGTTCCTCTCTAATCCCTCAATTCCAGCCTTCTCCTCCTAAGGTATCTTAGAAGCATGTGCAACAAAATCCAACACATAACATGCAATATGGTCTCATATTCCCCAGACAGTCATAGGTACAGAAACCTGGCTAAAATACACTTAAATAACAATTAAGTTACTCCACATGGTTTCAGTATAATTAAGCTTGATGGAACAAATAAACGGGCACACAGAATTGCCATGATTGAAAGTACAACTGGAAGTGGTCAAACCTTTCTCAGAATATATAAGAATGTCATTTGATCTTGATAAATGTGCAAAAACTGCAATTAAAGCAGGAAAGCTGCAGCACCAAGAAGATTTCCTGTCTGAGACAGGAATGTGATATAAAGGAATTCTAGAAGGAGGGAATGTATAAATAAATATTTAGGAATTGGTGAAGGATTGACAAAACATGAACTAATGCAAACAAAACTCACTAGATATTTTAGAAGACTAAAATGAATGCTGTAAACAGCCCTGACATCTAGGAACCAAGTCCATGCTGTAAATCATTTTGCTTTTCCAGTTTTGGGGTGATTTGCTCCAAAGGATAGTGGAGCAATTGGACAGGAAAACAAGAAAAATTCTTCATGCTTATATGTATAAAAAAATCAGTGTATACCAAGATTATATATCCCCCTTTCTGAAGTAGTAGGTATGGGCCTCCTCGAAACTGATTATATGTATATATCTGTAATCATAGGACTACCTACGTATCTTCTGACTTCATCAGATCCAAACATAGTGAAGGTTTTGCAATGTGAAGAGAAGAAATCTAAGAGGATGTCTCTTCTTAGTTTAGCAGAAGCATGTCTGTGTCAAGCAGGCATGGAAACCAAACAGGAAATGGACAAAAAAATCAGGCAGCAACTGAATGTGCCAAAAAACAAAAAAGAATATAAGAAGAATCAGTTGAGAAGGCAAGAAATGTGGAAAAAGTCATGTATAGTTGCAAGTACAGAAAACTCCTGGAACAACATGTCTATTGGGATCAGACGCAAGAATTTTTAAGGAGAGGTGAATTTAATCCAAAAGATGAAAGGTTAATATTAGCAGCCCAGGATAGCGAGCTTGCATACATACTGATTTCTAAAAGTTCATTGAACATGTGGGAGAAACAGACAAATGCAGGTGGGAGAAACGGACAAATGCAGGTGCTGGAAACAGTCACACATCTACTTTTCTGGATGTCATACTCTCTGGTAGCGGACATGTATACCAAAAAGGCACAGTAATGTGGCAGGACTATTGCAGTAGAGATTGTGCAAACTTTACAATATTGAAGTAGCTGAGAAGCATTGGAAACATGAGCCACAGAGCACTATAGTGAATGTTGAAGATTTTCACATAGGATCACCAGTTACCAACAGTTAAGATATAGTAGTCCATGAAAGGAAGACAGTAGTAGCATTTATCATTGAAATTGCTACACCCACTGATTACAGTATCTTGTGTACAGAGAGTCATAAAATACCAGGATTTGCAGGCAGAAACAAGGGCAATGTGGAGAAAGGCTGTGCAGACAGTTCCAGTAGTAGTAGGAGCAATGGGTCTCAGAACGAACTTATAGTCTTTAGATATGCTACTGATAAATGTAACTCCATATGAATTGCAGGAGTTCATCAGTTCTGGGCATATCACAGCTGCTGCGAAGAGCACTTTTGGCTAACATCAAAGATTGAAACAATACTAATTTCACGAAGTTTAATCATACTTTGACTTGGGAATGGAGTCCATTCCTGTCATGGTATTAGAAATCCGAAAGACTTGGAGAAATTAAAAAGGGAGATGCTGCAATTAAATACTGCAGAACTACTTGTAACAGCTGAAAACAGATAGTAGGAAAATTTAACAGCCATATTTATCCTACTGTAGTCTGTAACTGGCAATTCCAGCCTATCCAGCATAAAACAATAATACTGGGAGACCTAGAAGTAGACTGGCAGCTTAGTAGCAGCACCCCATCTGATTCTATAAAGTTATATGGCTTTACACAGTCTAATTACTGATGTAATTTAGTCCCCAAGGCAATCAAACTTAGACTGGATTCTTACTAATAAACAAAATTAGGACAGCCAGTAGCCTTCCAGACAACCTCTGCACATCAGAAGTTACAATATCAACAGGGGTCAGAATGGAGAGAGAAGTCATTAAACAAAGTCTTGGTGAGTCCTTCATGAGGTGAGCCCTGTTTTTCACAAAATCTCACCAAGATGACACTGATATATAGACTGTATTTTTATGTAGCATATGTCATGGACCAAAGTGGATTAAAAAATAAAAAAGGTGGGTGTACAAGACCCAAGATAAAAAAAAGTGCCCAATCTTGGTAGGCGCACTGGTGCCCAGACTGGAAAAAATGTGTAGAAACCTGAAGACACTGAAACATTCCTACAATGGGGCTAGGCCAGGCACTGCAGGGAGGATGGCCCCCCTGTTGCAAAAGGAAATAGTAGTCCAGTTGAAAGTCATAAAAAAGAGCCATACAGATGACAGTGGACTATTGAGGATAAGAAATAAATTATATATTGTTACTATTATGCAGGAAGCCCAGAATTTCCAGACAGAGGATATAGAAAAGCTTGAGAGAAATTAGAGGAAAGAATACTTCCACAAGAAAAACTGTCAGAAGCTTCAAATAAATGTGTTCATTAATGCAACAAATTTGATAAATATTGAATAGACCAAGAAACCTTGATACATTTGAAAAAAGAAGTGACTGAGGAAGTGCGAAAATAAAGAACAAAATCTAGAGACTTTTGAAAGGTATAAAAAAGAAATATGGACATGGGAAAGAGAGATCTGTTATGGTGTAATATTTATGCAAAGGAGAAAACTAAATTAATCAACACAAAATGCAGCCCCAAAGATATTCAAAGAGAAATGCAAAAAAAGCATCCAGATATGGAAACAATTACAATAAAAAAAAATCTGAAGGAATGTAGAACACAAGCTTAGTGAAGCTGTGGAACACTTGCATAGTGAAGGATTTCGTGCAGAAAGTCTAACACAGGGTACACCCACAGCATGATACGAGTCCCCAATGTAAGGAGGAGCAAGAGACATTTGAAGATAGAATGTGGACATGGAAAAGAAAGATTTTAATATGGTGCAATATTTATGCAAAGGAGAAAGCAAAACTAATTAATACAAAAAAGCAGCACCAAAGATATTTGAAGAGAGATGCTGGCAAAGGCATCTGGATATGGAAAGTTTTAGAATACAAAAAATAAGAAAACGGTGGAAAAGTAGAAAAGGTTAGTAACTGAGAAGTTAAAGAAATAGAGACTGAGGTTATGGATTACCTCTGAAGTGAAGGATTTAGTGTAGAAAATGTAACTCTCGTAACATCCACAGCAGGGTAGAGTAATGGATCTCCAAATTAAGGAGATGCCACTGGAGCAAGAAACATCTGATAAGTTGCCAAATGAAGGTACTTTGGAGGCTTTCAAAAGAAACCAGTACAAAGGGTCAGTTGAAGTTCACAGCAAGAGAAGGAACAGGAAACTCTGGCAACTCTGATGCAGTTAATGATGTGGAGTGATAAGCCAGTGAGCTCCCATATGAAAGAACAGATGACAGGATGAAACTGAAGCGAATGTGGCACAGGAAGATGCTCTGGAACTTTGTACAGAATGCCTGCAGAAATGAAGAACAGAGAATGTGTCCTCAGTTTAGAAGAAAATGATCCAGGAGAAGTGTGGGCTTAATAGAAATGGACAGACATATTAAGGTCAATGAAAGAACTAGACTACAGAAAGTCAATAAAACCCAAAAAGTTGCAAGTTTGATAACACAGTAATTAGGACCATCGATAGAGAGTCATGTGATATAACAGAAGTAAATACAATATATTACTATGTGGCTAAATTAAATAACAGTCTTAACTACAAAAACATGAGGTAGTAAGGGAAAAGGGGAGAAATCTAATGTCATTCTGGAAGTATCCAATAGAGAAAACTATAAAGCAATTAAGACAAATATCATTGTTGGAAGAGTATAGAAGAGGGAATAGATCAACAACAATTCTCAAAGATAGACGTGATAAAAGCAATGCGGATCAGGATCTGTGGTGCAAATTAAAAATATCAGCACAGACAAAAACTTAGAAGATACACAGATAAATATAAAGGGAAAGTACAAAATAAACAATTTATCGATGAAGGGGAAAGTACAAAATAAACAATTTATTGATGAAGCAAAACAGTTTTATAGAGAATTGGGAAACAAGGCAAAAGGAATTGAAACCCCACCAAAAAAAGAAGAAATAGATACGTTTTAGCGAAGTATCTTTGAAGATCGTGTGGAACATAACAGAGATGCTAAATGGATGGAAGTAGTAAAAGAATAAATTTCAGATATGCAGGATATGAAATGGGATGAAGTAACAGCCAGATTGAAATAAAGTTAAGAAAAGCTCCTAACTGGAAAACCCCATGCCCAGATGCAGTACCTAACTTCTGGCTCAAAGTATTAACATCTTTACATGAAGACTTAGTCATGAGTAAGAACATATGCAAACTCCTAACAGACACCAGCCTGGTTAACCACAGGAAAAAAATGCTCCTCAAGAGTAAACTTGCAAGCTATCCCAAAAACTATAGACCAATAACTTGCCTTCCGACAAGTTAATCTATACACTGGAGCTGATACCAACAGTTTATAATCATTTAGTAGAAAACTCAATCATGGCAGTAGAACAAAAGGTTAGTAAAATAAAGTCGTATGGAACAAAGGATCATTTGCTGTTAGTCATAACTGAGAACTGTAAAAAGGGGAAAAAATCGAAGTATGGCGTAGATAGACTACAAAAAGCATTTGATAGTGTTAGTCATAAATAAACATTAATAATTTACCTTATGTGCCTTTCGTTAGGAACAACACTTTAGGATGTGCAAACAGAAATTTTATTCTTACAGCGCTGGGAGTCGGTCTTCATAGCCCTTGATGAAGCATTCTCACTTTACATACAAAAAATGTATTTTTATACATTTTCTTATCAAACTGCTCATGCAATTTCATTACGTTACAATGACTGTGTCCTATAGAAAACTTTGCAAATGTCTTCATCCCTCGTGATTTCCTCAGACTTCATGTGAACACTTTCCCATACATGATCGACCTGTTTTAAGGGGGTTTGTTTCTGACCTTGGATGTTTCAAACCTGCCCTAGCAACAATGCACTCCTAGCCTGGAGGAGTCGGGCTACAAATTCCTTTTGTAGTAACTGGAACACGTACTATTCTGTAATTACATACTACAAGAATGCAGTTTAAAAGACAGCAATACTGTGGCTTATGAAGTATTTTTTTTCCAGCCCTGCATACAAATTATATTTGCTTTTTAACAATCATATGACATGAAAAGAGACATTGAGGAGCTCTCTGATTATGTAGCCCAGGCAGGTATGACCCTGACCTTGAGCAGTATCCTACCTTCACCAAGAATGATGCCACAATACAGAGATAAGATGATCAGCTTTAATAATTGGCTTAAACTCTGGTGTCATTCAAAGGGGATCCAATGTCTGTCTGCCTGGGATGACATGCTGGACAAGCCATGCTGCTTCGCAAGGGACGGCTTGCACCTGTCACCCCTGGGCTTCCAGATATTGGCAAAGGCTCTTGCCACCCCTATAGTGCCTTTTTTAGGCAAGGCTCAAATTCTAAACCTACCACCCTAGAACACAAAAAAGAAAAAAACTAAGGGTAATGCTGCTCAATGCCAGAAGTCTCAACCTCAAGATGCACGCACTTGAGGCCCTTCTCAGTTTGGAGAACATCGATGTCTGTGCTGTGTGACTGAAACCTGGTTCAAGGCTCCTGAGAGCACCCCAGCACTATCAGGTTTTACCTCATATCATGCGTTCCGGCCCCAAAATCCGGACAACACCAAGAAAGGAGGGGGGGTGTCCATATTCATCAAGGACACCCACACCTCAAGGTTGGTGGCAACGCATGATGCATCGGAGACCATCCAGGTGCAATTTAACCATAGGCAAGACTGCTCTGCAATTTGTAGCATGTTACAGGCCACCCTCTCAAACTCAGGAATCTCACATAGCTTTCCTGAAAACACTGGAGGGGATAAATGTATCTCCAAACACCATCATACTAGGTGACTTCAACTACCCTAATATAGACTGGGATAATTACTTAAGCCCAAACACTCTAGCCCAAAGGTTCCTGGAGTTCATAAACTCAAATGCCATGGAACAACTAGTCACCATCCCCACAAGAGGTGAAAACATACTTGATCTCATCATCACGAACATGGGATCACAATGTTCAACACCGGAAGTATACCCCTCACTGGTGAGATCAGATCATAAACTAATCTCACTGGAGGTCCTCATCCCGCCCCCACCTGAGATAAAAAAGACCACAGTGAAGAACTTCTCAAAAGCCGACTTCACACTTCTAAAGACTAGTGTGGTCTCCTTTAAGGCCCCCGAGCCGGCGGAAAACATTACTCAAGCCGCTGAATCACTTACAAATGCCTTCTACCAGCACCTACAGGACTGCATGGATCAGGCAATCCCAAACAAAACAAAGACTCTTTGTACCAAAGGCAAGCGTCCAGTCTGGTGGACCCCAGCCATAAACAAGCTCTACAACAAAAGGAGGAAGCTACTACAAGATAGAGCAAAATCCTTAAAAGGTAAGACACCTTTGATCATTATAAGTAAAAAACTAAGAGCCCTCATAAAATCATCCAAGGCAAATTTTGAGAGAAAAATCGCTAAGGACTCAAAAGACAATCATAAGGCCTTCTTTAGCTATGTTAGAAACCTGGGAAGAAACTCCCAGATATGCTCAGAATTAGCTCAAAATTATGTGAAAATTACTGAACCTACAGACATTGCCAACATACTGGCTGACAGGTTCAGTGCAAACTTCTCCCCCCCCCCCCCCTCAAAAGGAGAGATATCTATACCAGAGGATTGTAGCCCCCCAAACATCTCTAACGCCCAGGTGAGAACTGCTCTCTCCAAGGCGAAAAACACAGCATCCATGGGACCGGATGGTGTCCCCGGCTGTGTGCTCCACGAACTCAATGAGGAATTAAACCCGCAGTTAGGACAGCTGTTTAATCTTAGCCTCACCTCAGGATACATACCCAAGGAGTGGCGCACGGCAACTGTGGTCACACTTCACAAAGGCGGTGCCTCCACCGACCCTGGAAATTACCGTCCCATCAGCTTGACAAGCCTGATCTGCAAAGCTATGGAGAGGATCATAATGGAACTCATAAATAAAGACATAGGGAACTTGCAGACTTTGGATCCAACCCAGTTTGGCTTTGTCAAAGGCAGATCATGCCTTTTAAACTTGGTTGACTTTTTCGAAACAGTCACCAAGGCCATTGATGAGGGAAAGGCAGTCCATACAGCCTACCTCGACCTGGCAAAGGCTTTCGACACAATACCCCACTCAGGTATGATTGAAAAACTCATCAGCTTAAAAGTAAACCCATACATCACAAGATGGGTTGCAAACTGGCTTAGTGACAGAACCCACAGGGTCAGAGTTGCTGGCGCCATGTCAGACTCAAAGCCTGTCACAAGTGGTGTCCCACAGGGCTCAGTCCTGGGCCCACTCTTGTTCGGAATCTACTTTTCAGAAGTACAAGCAAACACAGGAGGGTTATGGCTGACAAAGTTTGCAGATGACTGCAAACTGGGCGCCATAGTCGAGAACACATCTGACACAGATATCCTTCAGAAGGGTCTCACAGAAATGGATAACTGGTGCCAGAGCCATGGCCAAAGTTAAACGCCAAGAAATGCATAGTCATACCCTTCGGGACAAACAAGGTTACCCCTAGCTACCATATAGGTGACAATCCACTGAGCACAGAAGAGGTTATCAGGGATCTGGGGACCCAGGTTGACAGTAACCTTTCGTTTGACACTCACGTTGCTAAAGTAGTTAGGAAGACCTTCTACATTGCCCACCTGATCATGAAGGGATTCACATCTAGATCAAGGGAGGTCATCGTCCCCCTGTACTCATCACTCATCAGACCAATGATTGAGTACAATGCCCCATTCGGAATGTATCTGACCCGACACCTGCAGCAGCTGGAAAGGCCCCAAAAGTTCCTCACCAAAAGGATAAAGGGTCTCAAAAATATGTCTTATGCTGCCCGACTGAAAGAACTCCAGCTCTATTCAGTCGCACGCTACTCAGAGGTGACCTGTGCCTGACACACAAGGCCATGTCAAACCCAGATTTGATGAACATGCTTCACCTCAAAAAATCTAGATCCCTCAGAACTACAAGGGCAGGAGACTTAAACCTTGACACGTTTATTAATAGGACGTGCTGGAGGGACAGATTCATCACCCAGAGACTCCCTATGCTGTGGAACAAAATCCCGGTACATGTGAGGTAGAGCACCTCGCTGGCCTTGTTCAAAAGAAATCTTGACCAATGGATGGGAGATCGCAGATGTACCCCAGGGATTACCTCAGTGTCACTGCTTGACAGAGGCACAGCAAAATAATGGGCATAGTTTGCTTCAAACTAAAGGGGTGGCGAAAGCCACAGAACTCTGGGCTAGGCTTATAAATGCCCTTGGGCAGATAGCCTAGTATGAACCTATGAACCTATATTGTAGCATAATAAACTGAAATTAATATACATTTTAATAAGCTGGTCTTGTCTCATAACAATAGTATCCCACACTCATGGAGAAGAGTGCTTAAAATGTACAAGATGCACCCTACAGTGATCGATTTACATTACAGCAACTATGAAACGGTGGCAAGCAGTTAAGCCATAACAAAAAAATGAATTTTTATCACTGTAATAATAATTTGAAGGGGAATATTCCAGGGTGACAGTCACCACTGCTCTTTTGTCTTGCCCTTAACCCTTTAAGATGTCTTCTTAACAGTTTGTTATGGATGCAATTTGGCTTCCAGAAAACAAAATGTAAAGACTTTATCATCTTTTTGTAGATGATTTAAAACTGTATAGCTCATCAGATGAGGAACTGAAAGCACAACTGCAAGTGGTCAAAACCTTTTCAGATTATTTAAGAATGTAATTTGAACTTGATAAATGTACAAAAGCAACCTTTTAAAGCAGGAAAGTTTGCAGCACCAAGAAAACATCGATTTGGGACAGGAATGTGATGTAAAAGACCTTGAGTGAGAGAGAATGTATAAATATTTGAGAACTGATGAAGGATCAACCGTAAAACATAAACAAATGCAAATAAAACGTAGTAATGAATATTTTAGAAGAATTTAATTCTGAAAACAGTGTTGACATCTAGGAACAAAGTTTAAGCTATAAACCAGTTTGCTCTTACTGTATTAACTTAAAGTTTTGGAGTGATTGACTGGCCCCATTAGGAGTTGGACAGGCTGGACAGGAAAACGAGAAGGATGCTTCATTCTCAAATGATTTATAAAAAAAATAGTGCATACCAAAACTGTATATTCCCAGTTCTGAAGGACGTATGGGCATTCTCAAAATTGATTGCATACAGTGCAATGAAAAAGTATTTGCCCCCTTTCTGATTTCTTATTTCTTTGCATATTTGTCACACTTAAATGTTTCAGATCATAAAAAAAATTTAAATATTAGACAAAAGATAACCCAAGTAAACACAAAATGCATTTTTTAAGTGATTTTATTTAAGGAAAAAAATATCCAAACCTACATGGTCCTATGTGAAAAAGTAATTAACCCCTTGTTAAATCATGAAGTAACTGTGGTTAATCACATTTTTGAGAAAGATGAGTTCAGTTTCACTAGCCGCACTAAGGCATGATTACTGCCAGACCTGTTGAATCAAGAGATCACTTAGGTCGAACCTGTTAGACAAAGTGAAGTAGGCCAAAAGATCTCAAAAAGGAAGACATGCTGCAATCTAAAGAAATTCTAGAACAGATGAGAAACAAAGTAATTGACATCTGCCAGTCTGGAAAAGGTTACAAAGCCATTTCTAAAGTTTTGGGACTCCAGCGAACCACGGTGAGAGTAATTATCCACAAATGGAGAAAACATGGAACAGTGGTGAACCTTCCCAGGAGTGGCCGGCCTACAAAAATGACCCCAAGAGGGCAGCGACGACTAATCCAAGAGGTCACAAAAGAACACAGAACAACATCTAGGGAACTGCAAGTCTCACTTAACCTCAGTTAAGGTCCGTGTTCTTGACTCAACCATAAGAAAGAGACTGGGCAAAAATGGCATGCATGGCAGAGTTCCAAGGTGAAAATCACTGCTGACCAAAAAGAACATAAAGGTTTTTCTCACTTTTGCTGAAAAACATCTTGATCCCCAAAATGTTCTGTGGACTGACAAAACAAAAGTTGAACTTTGTGCAAGATATGCGTCCTGTTACATCTGACGTAAAAGTAACAGTATATCAGAAAAAGAACATCATGCCAACAGTCAGACGTGGTGGTAGTGTGATGGTCTGGGGCTGCTTTGCTGCTTCTGGACCTGGAGACTTGCTGTGATTGATGGAACCATGAATTCTGCTCTCTACCAAAAAAACCTGAAGGAGAATGTCCAGCTATCAGTTTGTGACCTCAAGCTGAAGCGAACTTGGGTTCTGCAGCAGGACAATGATCCAAAACACACCAGCAATTCCACCTCTGAATGGCTTAAAAAAACAAAATGAAAGTTTTGGAGTGGCCTAGTCAATGTCTGGACTTGAATCCAGTTGAGATGCTGTGGTATGTCCGTAAAAAGGTGGTTCATGCTCTGAAACCCTCCAATATGGCTGAATTAAAACAATTCTGCAAAGAGTGGGCCAAAATTCCTCAAAAGCGATGTGAAAGACTTTATTGCAGTTGTTGCTGCTAAAGGTGGCATGACCAGTTATTAGGTTTAGGGGGCAATTGCTTTTTCACATAGGGCCATGTAGGTTTGGATAGTTTTTTTCCTTAAAATAAAATCATCACTTAAAAACTGCATTTTGTGTTTAATTGGGTTATCTTTGTCTAAAATTTATATTTGTTTGATCTGAAACATTTAAGTGACAAAAATGCAAAAAAAAAAAAAAAAAATCAGGAAAGGGGCAAATACTTTTCCATTGCATTGTATATAGAGCTATAGCCATGGGATTGTGTACATGTCTACTGTCCTCACAAGAACCACATGTAGTGAAAGTTTTGAAATATGAGGAGAATAAGTCTAAGATTACTTCCCTGCTTAGTTTAGCAGAAGCATATAATCAAGTGGGAATGGAAATCCAAACCAGAAGTAGATAAAGATCAGGCAACAACTGAATGTGCCAAAAAATGAGAAGGAATACAAGGTGAAGAATTAGATGAGGATAACAAATGTGGAAAATGTATAAATATAGTTGCAACTATAGAAAACTCTTGGAATAACTGCATGTTGATCAGGATTGAGTGGAGAAATGGTTAAGGAGAGGTGAATTGGATCCAAAAGATGAAAGGTTAATATTGGCAGTCCAAGACCGTGAACTGTGTACACATTGGTATATAAAGTGCACTGAACATGTGTGAAAAACAAACAAATGTAGGTTTTGTAAAACAGAATTGGTAACAGTTGCACATCTTGTTGCTAGTTGTGATATACTAATGGTTGAAGGGCTGTATGCTGAAAGGCATAATGTGACAAATTTGCATTGGGTATTGTGGCAACATTATATCATTGAAGTAGCTGAAAAGCACTGGAAACATGAGCCACAAAGCATCATAGAAAATGATTGTATCACATGGGATCATCCATTAACAACATTTCAAAAAATAGATGCGATAAAGTCTGATATAGTATTACATGAAAAGGTGAAAGTAGCGTTGACCATTGAAATTGCTACATCCAATGACTACAGTGTCTTGCTTACAGAGAGGGAGAGACCGTCATAAAATACCAGGATTTGCAGGCACAAATGAGGGCAATGTGGAAGAAAGATAGCCCAACAGTTCCAGTAGTAGTAGGAGTAATGGGTATCATAATAAAGAATTTACAGTCATACTTGGATATGTTAGATACCTGTAACTCCATACAAATTGCAGGAGTTATTACTGGTCACATTGTGGATACCGCGAAGAGCACTTCTGGCTATCATCAAAGATTGAAATACTAATTTCATGAACTTTAGACATACTTTGACTTGAAAATGGGGTCCATTCTTCTTTGTATTAGAAACCCAAAAGACCTGGAGAAATTATAAGTTACACTATCCAAGATAAACTGATAAATTATAACCAAGTTTGTAACTCAACAGACTTTGAAAGAGACTTGTCAAAACTTGTTACAGAATATAACTGGAAAGTATTAAAATTGATCTCTTTAGACTCTGCTGTCTCACATTTCAATGCAGTACTTCTAAAAATTCTCAGTAATCTTGCCTCAGTACTCACCAAAAGGGTCAAATCCAATCCTGCACCACGATCTAACAAAAACTGCTAACGGATTAATGCTACGGCACGTGTCCCTCATAAACAACATCACCACCCTCTCGGCACCTGCGTCTCTGCTAAATATCCTCATCTGTTTGGCTTCAGCCTTGTGCATACCTCCACCATTAAAAATTAAAAAAACTCCTATAAAAAGTCCTTTATTGCAACTTTACACAAATGTGGCACATCTACAGAGTTAACTACAGGCCCCTTCCATTCCTTTCCCCCTATTAAAAACGCTTGAAAAATGTGTTCATGCTCAGTTTCTATATCACCTAAATTCAGATCTCTTCTGAAACCCAGCTTAGATTCAGAACCCTCCACAACACAACCAGTACCCTCCACTTCCAACAATCCTATAAACCAGCATAGGAATAATGAAAAACTAGTGTCAACCATATTCCTAGACTTATCTAAAGCTTTTCTCTCTGTATCACATCAACAGTTACTGAACACACTGTACTGTGGTCTGTCCTCCCACATTGTTCCTCATCTATCTGAAAGTCAAGCAATCAAATGACAAGATCTCTCTTCATTCCCAGTTACCATTGATGTCCTTAAGGTCTATAAAATAGGATCCCTTCTCTCCATGCTTTTCACTGCTATAGACAAAGCTGATGATTCATCTTTAATGTATACTGCCCCTACAACATCCAAACAAGAAATCATTTAAGTTTTTCTCCAACTGAAACCTGCTCCTCAGTCCCAACAAAACCAAGATGGTGGTCTTCACCCCAAAACAACAACTCGTAGTCTTTCTTGGTTTTATCTGCAAATACTAAAATTCAGATAGTACTGCATATTAAATGACTAAGCATTGTAATGACTGTCTTAAATTTTCTGTACATATTCAAGACCCACAACCCACCACTTTACAGGGCCAGACAGTACCTTACAGACACAACAAGAAAAACCCTAGCCTTGTCCTGTTTGCTTCCAACCTTCTTGCCTTGCCTGTAATTACAAACCTCTGTACTTTACACTAAAATCCATACTAGCTTCCTGTTGCAACAAAGTAGCTATATTTGCTACCAACACTGCACACTGAATTTTGTACTGCCAAGTCTTAAAATGGCTAAACTACCTAACAGTCCCAGCTAGCTATGACATACAAACTGATGTATTATTCTGAAAAATGCCCTGTCTTAAATATACTATTGCCCTACCACCCACAAGAAACATAAATTCTGGTGATTCATAGGTGATTATTAGGCTAATGACATAAGAGCCTTTCCAAACTTAGCCAGTAATACCCAGTATATGACTATATTCTATCTTACTACCCCATCCCATAATCTGGGTCCAGAGTCATTTTACAGACTGCCTCTGTCCATAAGGGACTTGGGCAGTACCCCAGGAGTGAATTTACTGTTCCCCATCCATTTAATCAAATTCTTTTTGAAGAGAGTGAGAGTCTGGCTTTGTTTCACAAAGATGGGAAGTTTTATTCCATAGACTTAGGTGGCGTTTGGGATGCAGATTGTCTTCAGCAAATTGTTAGTCACAAATAAGGTTCAGGTCCATAAAACACGTAACCCTTGTTTAATTTTTCTTGCAAATATGTAACATTTTCATCAGGGCTGGATCAGAGAATACTTTGTTAGGTCACCAAGTTCCCTCTTGATAAATGGTACAAGACTAAGTGAAGGGATAGGGCCTTCAGCCTGTCTGCATAAGACGCATGTCTTACACTTTGTATTTTTTTAGTGAGAAACCTTTGGGGCCACTGCAGTTGGTATAAGTGCCTGGTTAGGTACATGCAGAAGGGAGCATTTTACTCTCTGGGCCTGATGAGAGGCAAGTGCAGTGGCACTATGACTTCTTTTCACATTGATACCATGCCTTTACTTATAAGTTGAAACAGAAGGGTTTCTTCACTACTGTAGCTACCTGGTGGTCAAGGTTTAGGTTACTGTCTGTGTTCCTAAGTCCATCACCACTGGGTTTACTTTTAGGGGTGTGCTGTCAAATATCTGATTTTACCAAAGGGTATGATTATGCATTTTTTAGCATTTAGTCTCAGACAATGGCTTTGTCACCAGTTTGTCATTTTTAGGCCTGTTTGTAGGATGTCAGCATTGTTTGGGGATTCAGTGATTTCTCCCAGCTTATAGTGGTCAACGAACTTGGTGAGCCAGAGACACCCAACACTGGCCTTCACTTTAGAGAAGTATATACCAAACAAGAGGGGTCCCAACACTGAACCCTGTGAACATTGCTAGTAACAGGTTTCGTATTGGAAGCGGATTCACCTATCTGGCCAACATGTGTCCTGTTAGTGAGTTAGTTGGCTAGTTAGTTGGCTATCCTTCTGATGATGCAAGGGTTTTAAGCCTAACTCAGTAAGTTTATCTATGATCCCAGAGTGGGGGATTGTGTCAGAAGCTTTGACCAGGTGTAGATAAGCAGCATGTATTGTTATACTTTCATCCATGGCCCAGGTGACTTTCTTGAAGTCCACCAGATTTTGCAGGCAGCACCTTCCTTTGACAAAGCCAAACTGGGTCTAGTCCAGTTTTGGAGAGTTCCTGTGTCATTGATCAGGTTAAAAAAATGCCAAAACAGTTTTGTTTGGACCCATCTTTCTTACTTTTTTCTGTGCTGCTAAGATAACTTGGAACCAGTTATTCACAAGTTGAGTGGTAGCCATCTCTTTAGAGTGATCATTGTGCTTTTTGTCTTTTGTAACCAGAGCCCAAGTGAGTGTTACAGCTGTCAACTAACTTAACATATTGAAAAATTTCCTTACAATTTTTACTATAGCTACCACAATCACTTTAGTCACCATAGTGCAAGTTAAAAAATTTCCTGGAAGGTATCACCAGTTAGGTTTTTCATCTTTCCTGTACTCTTAAGGGGATATTAAAAAAAAGTTTTGTTTTATTTCCATGCTTATTATTATGAAGACATTAGCAGAGTGGGAGTTTAGATGTGTATATTTTGTTAGCTCAGGTGATGCTTGTTCCAGTGTGGTATAAAACCTAATGTAATATATATGCTTTTAGTAGCGGGGCGTGTACCCCATAACCCTCTCCATTGCTTTTGAGACAAAGGAGTGAGGAGGATTAATGGAGGGGTGCCAGACCCATTCCAGGTGAGATCAAAACAGTTTAAGCGACTGTCTTTATTGTTGCAATCTGTAACCTAATGCATGGATTGACAGTTGTAGACAAACTGCATTCAGTATGGTTTTCAGAAAAACTGCTGCATTTGTGAGCGTCTTTGGTAGCTTGCTTTAGTTTTGTACACATCTGGATATTTCTTGAGCACCATATATTACAGTACTCCTTCCATAACAAGTGAACAAGTTTTGGTCCACCATCCCTAGTACTGTTTCAGTCTGTTGACCCTTAGTTAACCTCAGATTTAGTTAATATTTCAGTGTTAATATTTCAATAGCTGATTGGCTTAAGGCAGACATAATGCATGATGGTAATCTGTCCTCAAAGTACTATATTAACCAATGAGATGGTGTTGAGATGGAGTTTAGAAATGTGAGGGTGCAGTAAGGACTTAAGTTTGTTATTGGCAGCCAAAACCGCAATTATTTCAAAGTGGAAATCAAAACAAATGAAGTACTGAATATAGTTTTTCTTTCGGCTTTTCCCGGTTAGGGGTCGCCACAGCGGAACTCTGGTCCGCTAATGATTGGCAGTAGATTTTTTATGGGTGCTGAGGTGCCAGCTCGGCCCCCAACTTTCAACGAAGACACGCCCATCCTATGCATATCTTTCGAAAAGTACTGAATATAGTAAAGAAAATAAATCTTGGAGATGGGATCATTACTAGGTAAAGTAAATTTCATAAGCGTCGCTTTAAAAAGCTGCACTAAAGAGCATTCTAGGATACAAAGACCTGTGGAAACCAGGGACCTTATTAATCAGACCACAGTATAGTGATGTGGTACATAAGCAGGGAGGAACTCATTCCTGTCTACTGTGTCGCCTAGCGTGTCAACATGGGAGACTGCTCAAACTTTGGACCCAACACCTTCTAGCACAATACCTGCCAGGAGAAAACTGTATGAGCAGACTATCTTAGCAGGTCTGAGGTAAATCTTCACTGCTGGACCATTAACAAGGACATGTTCAGGTTTATCAGCCTATCTTGGTGTATGCCAGAAGTAGACCTTTTAGCTTCAAATCAAAACAAACCTCTTGAAAAATTTGCTCAATGACTGTAGATTCCAAAGCTTGGTGGATGGATCCCTTTTCCATTCCAAGGACTGGTCTGTTTCTTAATGCATTCCCTTCATCTCCAGTGTACTACCGAAAATCGGGGAGGAAGGGTCAGAGGTAATCCTTCTAGTACCCTTTTGGCCGAGACAACATTGGTTTCCTCAACAGCTTTAGGGTGAAGCTATAGTTGTTACCTCCAAAAGGTGAACCTGTTGACTCAGAAAAGAGACACCCTCATACACCTGCATGTCAGCACCTTGAAGTTGACAGCATGGCTGATGCACTGACAGCCCCCTTAAGGGATTTGTCTGGATAAGGATGCTCAGGCTATCTTAAAGCTAGAAAACAAAACACTTAAAAATTGTAATGTCTAAATGAAAGAGATTTTCTCTCTGGTGCCAACAAGAGTATCATTCCTACATCTGAATAGATCCCCCATGTTTACCATTCTCAATTCAAGTCTGGTTTACCTTACTCTTCATGAAGATTCATGTTTCAGCTGTTTCTGCCTTAGACCACCCAGAAGAACTCCCACACCTTCCTGAGACCTCAGCTTTGTTATAGAAAAACTTACTTTACCACCTTTTGAGCTTGCATTGAAATCTGACATATTTTCTATTCTGGAAACAGCCTTTCTGGTTGCTATTACTTCTGCTAGGCAGGTTTCAGAACTGCAAGTCTTCTTGTGCATGGAGTCTTCCATCATTTTTCACCTAGGCAGTTAGTTTCAGGACTAATCTCTTTCATGCCCAGTGTGTTCTCAGAATTGTCCTTAAGTCAGTCTGTACATCTTCCTGCTGTCTTCCTTCACTTACAAACCAAAGGAAAGTGTATCCTCCATTCACTGGAGGTTTACAGACACCTAAAGTCCTATCTAGACAGGACTTAGTATTTTATAAAGTCCAAACAGCTTTTTATAGCCTTTGCAAACAATTTGGGGAATCATATCAGCAAATCTACCATTTCAAAATGGATTTGCTTGTATTACCTTTTGCTTACCAACACTATTGAAAATAGATTTCTGAAAATGTAATCTTTTTACCAGAGCCACTACTACTACTAGTGCTTTCCTGAGACGAGTTCTCACTGGATATATTTTAGAGGCTGCAACCTGGTTCTTTGTCCACACCTGTACTAAACATTACAATGTGGCTGTTTTTCCAGAACCAGAGCTGGCTTTCGTCCTGCAGTTTTGCAGGGTATTTTAGCTTTTGCCTAATTTAATTTCCAACCTTCCCCTTTTCAGCTTTGGGAATCTTCCCACATTATTGGTACTAAGCAATGAAACATGTTGAATATAGTGCAGTTGTCTACTTAGCACAGATATAGATGTTCAAGTGTCTTCACTGTTGCAGTAGTCCTTCCCCTATGTGATCCTTTGTGGTTGGGGTGGGAGCCACCCCTTTCCTATCACTGCTCCCTTTTCCTCACCTCCTTCAGGTCTTTAGCTTTCTTCTGTATACTGGTGACTTTTTGCATGCTTTATGTTCTTGGCCTGGGTCTCCAACCTGGGGGCTCCTTTGGGGTCAAAGACTTATAAGATGGCACTGGCTAACCCTGATGGGTGCAGGGTGCCCGAGCCCAGGAGGAGGGCTTAACATCTGTGAAATTCAGGTTGGCCATGGGCTACCAGTGAGAATAACCCACATTTATTTTGCAACAGTGCAGACAATAACATTTACAGTTAAATGCACAACTGTACTTTTTTCTAAACTACTTGTACTATACATTTTGGAAGGACATTGTCTGACGTTTATTTGCCTGGCTTTAAAAAAAAGTAACCTCCGTTGTTTGCACAGTATTTGACTCTTACTTGTGGGTAATGCAGGATTTATTCATGGCTGGTGTGATTTGGTCATGAGGGTGAAATTGATGTGACCAGGTAAAGCCAACTGTCGGTAAATCTACATTATCTACACATGGGTGTTGTATATTGCAGTTATTACTGTGACACTGCCAGCCTAGCTATCTGGAATTTTGTAAATAATCATATGTCATTTGTGAATATTAATGTGATTCATATGCTTGTCTTACAGATGTAAGAGAACTATATGTTGTGTGTATGTTTAAACTACTGGAGAAGTGTGTGTTGAACTGTTGTGTACTGAGCTTCAAGAATGTAACCATAGTGTATCCTACTGGAAAAGAACAGAAATGTATATAAACTGTATATGTGTGCAGATGTATATTTCAATAATAGAAGCTGGAACATAGTTAACTTGCAAAACTTCAAGAAAATAATTTTAAATTAAAAGTGATTTATGATGTGATATAAAAAGTTTAATTGCAGCAAGCAGACGGTGTCTAGAGCTAGTCATTTCTTTCTATTGTCTTTGAGAGAAGTAATTACTAGGTCTAAAATGTAAAAATATTTAATTGTTTTACGGCTTCCAGTTTTGAGCAAATATCTGAGATGTATTTTTTCACAGAGAAATGTTAAGTTTTAAGTTTCTGTTAGCCTGGGAACTGAAGGCAGGTGACAGTGATGTCATCCAGGCTAACCTACCAGTAATATGAGATATTAATTTAAGAACTCTCTCAGAGAGGGGGCATTTTGTTTCTCATCTTGGACTAACCAGAAAATCCTAGTCATCTGCATTTGCCTTGCTCTGTAAGCAAGTTATTTTAGGGCATAGCTCCTTTTAGAAATAGTTAAGAATATAGTAAAGATTAGTTTAGATGTTTTCTGTATTTGAGACGGTCCTGCAATGTTTTAAAATATTTCCTGTGATTTTGAACTCTGCAGTTACTGTGTTTGAGTATTGTCTTGTTCTTTTATTATTTATTATTAAATATATTTAAATCTTTTAATTGTGGATGGTTAGTTTAGAGATATTTAAGCTCTTGGAGTACTTGCATATGTATTTGGTGACACTGTATAGGCCACTCCAGTAGCCTTAGTCTTGGTCACTCTTATAATTTGGATAATAGTAACATTATACATTAGGATCGGACACCCTTTAAGGGCCTTATAGTAGCCAAGTAGGATGGCTGGTGGCAGCTGGTACTACTTTATAGACTGGGCAGAAGGGGGGCTTAGCTAGTAAACCTGTGCCAGCCTTCCCCAGGTGTGTGTTTGTATAAAAATCAAATCTCTGTGTGTGTCAGCTAATTGGGCAGGGACACAAAGCACTGGTTGGACAGAGAGGGTACCGGAGGTTTTGGCTTGGCTGCTCTGCTGAGATCTTAACCCTGTAGCTGTGCCAGTGGGGTGTCTTATTGGGGATCTGGAGAAAGGAGAAACCAGCCCCTGACTGACTGGGATCTGTGCGTGGTCTTAAGCGAAATTGCTATTTACTGTGTGTGTAAGTGTCATCCTCCCAATGTGTACATCCCTCATTGGTGCTAGTGATGATGATTGAGGATCCTTGATTACTGGGCCAGTGCAGGTGCGTCACATATTGTGTGGCAGTGGTGGGATATCCACATCACATATTAGTTGGTTGACGGTGGTGAGTTAGCCACATCATTTATTGATTGGCTTGTAGTTGTGTGGATATTGAATTCCTGTAGCTTGTGTACAGTGGTCACTGAAGGTGTTTGTACTCTCAATCAGCCACGCAGTGAACATTCAGAGTTCATGTCAAAGTTTTATTTTTTTTATTGGCTTAGTCAAGGGGTGCAGGCAAGCATGTTAGAGGAGTGTAGTAAGCTGACAGGGAGGCAGTTGGCTGAGATGTGCCAGGCTAAAGGACTGGGGCATGCCAACCTGACTAAAGCAGACATGATTGTAGCTTTAGTCACAGCTGCATCACAGAATAGCAACCAGGAGGACAAGCAGACTGGCCTTGGGGATGTAAAGCTCAGAAAATGGACAGCTCCACCTTTCCACAGAGGACTTAAAAATCCGTCTGGAATTAGAGAGACTTGAGTTGAAGGCCAAGTGTTTGGAAATAGAAGCAGCAGAGAAACTGAGACATCTGGAGGCTGAGGAAAATGCGAAACTGAGATATCTGCATGCTGAGGCGAATGAGAGGCAGAGGCAACATGAAAAGGAGATGCTGTCTCTTCACCAGAGTCATGGAGGTAATGGGGAAGGGAGTAACCGAACCCCAGAAGCAACAAAGGTTAGTAAATTTCTTCCACAATTTACAGAGGGGGATAATTATGATAGTTTCATATGTCTGAGAGGGTATGTAAATAGTATAATGATGACCAAGGGCTCTGGGTATGTTTCCTGACCGCCTTACTCCATGATAAAGCTGTAGCTGTAATTTCTAAACTTTCTGATGCTGATTGTTTAAATTATGTTGTAAAGAACTGTTTGCGCAAATATTTTTAATTTAACACCTGAAGCTTATAGGAAAAAGTTTTGTGAGCTTAAATGCAAGGCAGATGAAAGTGTGTGTGAATATGTTGCATAGCTAAGCACTTATTTTCATAGGTGGATGAGTGGATGTCAGGTCACCACTTTTGAAGGACTGGCAGACCTTTTTGTGAGGGAACACGCTCTTAGCACTTTGCCTGAGGACATGAGAATCTGGTGAGCTGATAAGACAATGCAATACTGCAGATGAGTTGGGGAAGAAGGAAGACTTGTACCTAGTGAGAAGGGCATCACTGCACAGGAAATGGACAACCACTGCTGCTCATGGGTCTAAGGAACCCATGGCGGATAGCCCAGACTGCCCCAACAAAGTTCGCCAGTAGCAGGGCAAACCATTCATCCAGGTACACATTCAGGACCAAGTTAAATGATTTAAATGCAACCAGTGGGGCCATATAGCATGTAGATGTCCACAGAGGCAAGGTGGGGAAAACAAGATGGGAATGCCAGTAAGTGGGAATGGCAAAATGTCAACAGTAGGTTGTCTCGAGACAACAAGGGTACCAAACTACCACAAGAGGTTATATCCTATCTTCGTGAATGGGAAAGAGGCCATGGTTAAGAGAGAGACCGCCTCTGACCTAGCCATTGTGAAGTCTGCAATGGTTAGTGGAGCATTGCTTGCTTGGGCAATCTACTCCAGTCAGAGCTTTAGGAGGGACCCCATTCCAAGTACCTGTTTGCTAGAGTTCACCTTGACTGGGAGGATGGAAAAGGAAGACAGCTAGTAGGTGTGTTTGAGGATATCCCTGCAGATGTCCTGATAGGGAATGAGTTTGATAATGCAGTACCATGTGTGCACGCAGTTACACATAGTTACATGCAATCAGGCTTGGAGGCAGGCATGTGGGTCTGGTGGCCTTGGGGAGACCCAGACAAGACCGCACACTTGCAGCCAGGACTGGTGAGGTGGATACTTCAGGGAGGGAGGTACCCTGTAGCAGTGAGACTGAAGGTGAGCCACAGCTGTTTGTGGGTACTGATGATCCCTTGGACAAAGTGACTGCAAGGGCAGAGGTGAATTGTAGTACCCAGGCTGACAGTGAGGCACCGCTGTCAGAGGATGCCAGACTTCCTGTGGAAGGGGAGCTAGGAGGGGTTACAAAGAGAGAGTTGAGACAGGCTTGGCACTCAGACCGTACATTACAAGGCCTGAAGGAGGTAGCTAGTGAGGCACCTGATTCTCAAGGGGAAGGGGGAATCTATACTGGGACAAAGGGCTAGTGTATAGTGTGGACCCTTGAGCAGAGGGCTAGAGGGTGAGAGAATACAGCAGTTGGTAGTGCCAGAGGCTTCCATCTGGCACTTCTAGCCATAGCCTATGAATATTCCCTTTGCAGGTCATATGGGCATAAAATGTAAGGATACATACTTTGCAGAACTTCTATTGGCCTGAGATTTCCAGAGATATAACAGGGCACTGTAGGACCTGTGAGCAGTGTCAAAACCTAGGTAAGGCATTAGACAAGGTGAAAGCTCCTTTGATGCCGTTGCCTGTGATTGAGGAGCCATTTCAGATGGTAGCTATGGATATTGTGGGGCCTCACTGTACTCAGAGTTCCACAGGGAAAAAGTATATGCTTGTGGTAATAGTACCCAAAGCAGTGGCTCTGTCCTCCATTGAGGCAGAAAAGGTGGCAAATGATTTGTTAGATTTTCTCAACAGGGTAGGTTTCCCAAAAGAAGTAGACTGAGAGAGGTGCCAATTTCATGACAGACCTGCTGGCTTGTCTGTGGAGGTATGTGGGGTGAAACATCTAAAGACCACCCCCTACCATCCTCAGACTAATGGTCTTGAGAGGTTAAACTCTGCACCCAAGACAATGCTACAGGCATTGGCAGACCAGTTCGAGGGAGTGGGACAAATATTTGCCCCATCTGTTTGCTTAGAGAGGTGCCCGAGGAAGCCACATGTTTTTCACCCTTTGAGTTGTATGGGCATATGGTGAGAGGACCTCTAGATCTGATACGAGATGAGTGGGAGGGTGAGTATGAATTCAGCAAGGAGTCTGTTGTGGCATATGTCTTAAACCTCAGGACAAAGCTCAAGGAACTCATGGGCTTGGCCCAGGAGAACCTGGCAGTAGCTCAACAGCAGAAAAAGGTCTGGTATGACAGGAATGCTTGAGCTAGAGTATGCTGTAGGGCAGCAGATGGTGGTTCTCATTTCCTGTCTGGCACAACAAGCTGCAGGCAACTTTGGTGGGACCCTACAAGGTGGTAAGGAAGGTCAGTGGTGATAACTACATGGTAGAACTGCTAGGCAGGAGCCAGGGCCACAAATTGTATCATGTTAACATGATGAAACCTTACCATGATAGGGAGGCCCTTGTACTGAGTATTTGCAGTGGATTGCAGGACGAGTCTGAGGGGAATCTTGTGACTGATCTCCTTAGTGAGGCTCGGACTGACACCTCAGCAGAAGGGGTAGCAGTGTCCCAACAGCTATGCCCTACCCAGGTTTGAGAAATCCGAGCAGTGTTACAGGAGTTTGGGGACATGTTCACTAGGAAACCAGGGTGCACCCACCTGGTGCAGCACCACATGGATGCAGGACCACAAAGGCCTATTAATCAGGCCCCTTATAGGATGCCTGAGACAGTCAAACAGACTCTGAGGGAGGAGATGCAGGAAGGCACTAGGGGTAATTCAGGAGTCCAACCATCCCTGTGCCTCCCCAGTGGTGCAGGTATCAAAGACGGATGGCAGCACCAGGTTGTGTGTGGACAACAGGAAATTAGTCACACAGAGTCAGATGCTTACCCCATGCCTAGGCAGATGAAGCCCTAGAGCAGCTAGGTGGGGCTAAGTATCTTTCAACCACTAATCTTATCAAGGGTTACAGGCAGGTGCCCTTGACTCCCAGTGCTAGAGAGAGAGGTCAGCCTTTGTGACTCCTTTTGGCTTGTATGAGTTCACAAAGATGCCCTTTGGGATGAAAAATGCTCCAGCAACTTTCCAGAGACTGGTAGATTGTATCCTAGCAGGCGATTTTTGCCCTTGCTTACCTAGACGATGTTGCCATCTACAAGCCATTCCTGGCAAGAACACCTTCAGCATGTCATTATGGTGCTGAGCAGACTACAGAGGGTAGGGTTGACCATTAAGCCCAGCAAATGTCAGGTGGGTATGGCAGAGGTCTCCTACCTTGGACATAGAGTGGTAAGATCAGGCCAGAACCTGCCAAAGTAAAAGCCATTCAGGCATGGCTTGCCTCTGTTACCAAAAAACAGGTGAGGGCATTTTTAGGGACAGCAGCATACTACAGAAGGTTAGTCACCTGTTATAGTACCCCTCACAGATTTGACAAGGAAAAACAGGCCAGATAAGGTAGTGTGGACCCTAGAATATGAGCAGGCATTCCAGAAGCTTAAAGGAGCTTTGGGAGGACCCCCTGTGTTAGCTAGTCCAGATTACAGCAAATAATGTGTTGTGCAGGTGGATGCTTCAATCCATGGGGTGGGGCTGTACTTAGCCAGGTTTCTTCAAAGGGAGAAGAGCGTCCAGTGGTTTATCTCAGTCATAGGCTCCAACCCAGGGAGGAATGCTATGCAGCTGTAGAAAAGGAATGTCTAGTCAGTGTTGAGCAATGCAGAAACTTCAGCCTTATCTGTATGGAAGGAAATTCACTGTAGTTACAGAGCACAATCCCTTAACATGGCTACATCAAGCCTGCCAGCAAAATGCCAAGTTACTAAAGTGGAGCCTAGGGTTGCAAGCATGTGATATGACAGTGCAGCACCGAAGTGTGGTTGGCAATGCCAATGCAAATGGGCTCTCAAGACAGGGAATGGGGTAGTGCATTCCCAGATAGGTTCACCCTCTCAAGCAATGTTTCTCAAGTGACCCTTGAAAAACTAGCTTTGAGTTTTTGGGAAGGGGAGAAATGTGACACTGCCAGCCCAGCTATCTGGAATTTTGTAGATAATCATATGTCATTTGTGAATATTAATACGATTCATATGCTTGTCTTAGAAATGTAAGAGAACTATGTTATGTGTATATTAAACTACTGGTGCAGAAGTGTATGTTGAACTGTGTTGTATACTGAGCTTCAGGAATGTAACCAAAGTGTACGCTACTGGAATAAAACAGAAATGTATATAAACTATATACCTGTGCAAATGTATGTTTTAATAGTAGAAGCTGGAACTATGCAAAACTTCAAGAAAATAAGTTGAAATTAAGTGCTTTATAATGGGCTATAAAAAAGTAGTTTCAGTGCAGTAAGCAGGCACAATGTCTAGAGCTAGAAGTAAGTTGCACATAGAATGTACTTCAGTACTGACAAGAATGCATTTAGGTTGTAGGGGAGATGAAAAATAAAATTCAATAAGAATTATATATTTGCCATAACTTGGCATTAGTGTCATCCTATGTCGTCATCACTATAGGGTCTAGAATCTGATGACAGATCTGAGCTGGCAACATACTACAGACGGATCCAAGGCTCTAGCTCTTCACTTTCCCATGATGCCCTGCAAGCTAGAGCCTTGGATCCGTCTGTAGTATGTTGCCAGCTCTCTATGTGATAGTAGACCTTATGGTGATGAATGATGAGACAGGATGACACAGATACCAAGTTATGACAAATATATAATTCTTATTGAATTTTATTTTTATCTCCCATACAACTTAAATGCATTTTGTCAGTACTAAAGTACATTCTATGTGCATTTCTTCCCAAGAACAGAACTGTTACACTTCAACAGGCAAAAGCTGAGGCTGTTTTAAATAGTTGAGCATGTGCCGACTTTTTGACAAAAATTAGCTCTCTGCTTTATAGGATTCATTGTTTATGAAGTTTTTTAATAGTCTTTCACATAACCTATATAACATTTGTTTGGATTGTTGACTTCTGCATGAATTGTTTTTCCATAGTTCTGTCTTAGTCATTCAGCTGTGTTTTTGTAGTTGCAATTGATTAGTTGTGACAGTGCAGTAACTGTGATCCTTGTATAGAACTATTAAGGGTGTAATCAGTGTTATTACAAAGAGTAGAATTTTGTAGATTATTCTTGCTGTCAATCTCTAGTTCTACTAAAGGCAAGTTGTGATCTTCCAAATCTTTTTATTTATTTTTTTATAAGATGTATCCACTTATCCTACTTTATTTGAAGTACAGTCTCTTCTTATCTGCATCAGTATTATGAATTGTATCATTAACTATAGATAAAGATATTTGGATTACTTAACCTCACCCAACACCGTGAGTATTCACACCTGTTACAGCACTCTTAACTGACAGTGTATGCTGTTAAGAAATTTGTTTTTCGAAGGGGAGCAAGCCCCCTAGGCACCCTCATGTCATACCACTCAACTGTGCAGATTTTTGCAGATGTCCAGATTTTTGCCTGAAAAATTCAGTCTGTTTTTCATGTCATTTTTGGTTTTCTGGCAAATCACTTGTATGATTGTACACATGTTATTAGTAAATGTCATACATTTGAGTTTCAGACTTCAGAAAATGCATTTTAATGTCCTGTTCCTTTATTTTTTTTTAAACAAATTAAAAAATGTATAAAGCAAATCAATATTTACACGGGTCCAGAGCTGATCAGTACATAATTAATATTTTTCAAGCAAGTCTGTGAATGTGTAAAAGAAGTTCTCATCTTTTATAGTATGCAATTCACTACAGCAAACAAATTTTCCATACTAATTCAGCACTCGAGGGGTAACTTTACTTTCCAGTTTTACGCAATTACTTTTCTGGCTATAGCAAGAATAGACCAAATTTGTGACTAAACTTAAAATTTTTTCAGCAACCTGTTAATGATCATTTCTTTACTATTAAACATAATGGTTATACCAAGGTGTTTTATTTGATTGCTATTGCAATTGAAGTTAGAATATTTTTGTATGATTTGCTTTTTATGTGCTTGCGTTGCTATGATTAAATCTTAAGATTTCTTCAAACTGATTCATAGAACTAATTATATGTTCTAATGAATTATCTTAATTTCCTATTAGTAAAATATCAGCAGAGTTGAATCTAGTTTGAAATCTATATTGTACCATTAATGTTATTTTAAGACTTAATACTATTAGCAGATGATTTTATAGCTAATGCAAAAAGTAAAGTTGGTAATGGACAGCCTTGTTTTATGCCTTTTTTGTAATGTAAATGAATAAGAAAGAAAATAACATATTTTAACATAAGCATGAGTTAGTGTACAACTTGGAAATTAATTCAATTAGCTTAGGTGAGAAACTATGCCCTTTAAGTGTTTTAAACAGGTACGACCAATTAACGGAGTCAAAACCCTCATATGACTTGAGAGTAATGATAGAAAGTTCTTTATTTTTATTTGCATAGTCTGTTAATGTATGTATTTTTTTATATTCTGTACTTGTCTATAAAATAAACCCAGTTTGATCGCTGTTAATTAGTTCAGGTATAAGTAGATTCATTGTTAGCTAAAATGGACATGAATATCTTGTAGTTCACATTTAAAAGTGAAATGGGTCTGTTTTAAAATAGGTGATATAAGGGAATATTTCCATGATGGGGGAACCTCAGCAGCAGTTTTTATTTCTCTGTAGACTGTGCCTAATATTTTAATTACATCATCTGGTAGTATTTTATGTAGTTCTCATATAAGGCCTTCTAAGCCTGGCACCTTTTTTACTTTATTTGATCTTTTATTTCTGTTAGTGAATGGTCTATCATTTTTGTTCACTTGTTATTTTACTTATATTTTCCCTTAGTTTCAACCATATCATCATTATCTAGGTTATTTGTATTTATATTTTCAAGTCCTCGCGAATACCTTTAATATGTTCTTTGTTTATCCAGGTTTATTGAAACTTTGATTCAAAATTTCAGCATATTTGTATTTAAGTTTTTAAGTTCAGACTGACCGATAATGTTTTGTTTTAAATTCAACTTTAGTGTGTTTGTTTTGGCCTGTAGTATATTCAGATGTTCTTTGTTTCACTGTTGCAGTCATTGCTTGTGGGTTATCCCTGCTGGGTAGCCCTTGGCCGGCCCAAATGCCAGAGTAAAGGATTTCCCTCCTATGTCGGCTGCAGGTCGCCCGAGACTGACTTTACGTCGTCAGTGTTATAAAGAAAGGCAGCTGATGCCATTACATCAGTCTTTCTTGCCGTGGAGCCCAAAACAGAAGCAGTTTGGAAGTGCGTTGCCAGCCCATTGCCAGAGTGAGGGAGAACACTACTAAAGCCATGTGCCCCATTGGGGATCCTTTTTCTTGCACTTAACCAGTGTCCGGAAAAGTAAATAACTGTCTCCGTTGTAGAAAACAAATACCACACGGAGACTTTTATAATCTGTGTGTAACTTGTCTAGGCCCAGACCACAGACATCCTCTGTGCCTTATTTAATGCAAGGACCATCCGTAGAAGAGCTAATTTTGTAGCTAGGCATTTCAGGTCGGATAGCTACTCATACGAAATGGCGTCTGTTGGTCATTCAACTGTCGAAATTCCCAAAAAGAGAAGATAAGGAGAGAGACAGATCTCAGAAGGTTAGACCCACAGATGACACAAATCTGAAGCTAGCCTACCTTCCACTCATTTGGTGGAACTCGGTGAGGCGCAGTCGCAGCCCATGACGACAGCTGTAGAGCCATCGCAGACTTCTACCAAGAACCTTCTGGAGTCCAGTATGCCGCCAGATCAGGCTCCTTCGACTGTTTTGACAGTCGCCAGCACCTCTGTTGGGTCCAGAGCTGCTTTGCAGGTACAGGCTTCCGAGGGGCTTTTCGGGTGACTGAAGCCAGGCCTTGACCAACTGCCATGCCACCAGCAAAAATGACTAGACCCATCGAATCTCTGAGGCTTAAGAGCAAGGCCACTCTTAGAAGAACCCCTTCTATGCCCAGTCACCAGTTTCCTCCCACCTAACCTGCACAGAGTCAACAATTACTTAGAATGGCTGAAGATTTAATTACCTTTATCAGGGTTCACCAGTCTACTCCATCTACCCTAACCAAAAGAAAAAGGGATCATTCGCCTGAAGTGCTTTCAAAGTCACAGTCTGAGGACTCTGAATTTCTAAACTCAGACACTGAACAACAGCCCCTGACAGCCTTTGAGGAATCCATTCCTTCAGCCACCCCACCCCCCGAGGACCTTTTTTTTTCAGGGAAACATTAAATTCACTTGGAGAGCATTTCCATTGGGAGGCCCAAGACTACCCCCAGTCAAAGAAGAGACTGAGGGAATTCATGGACTTGCCTCAACACAAGCCCTTAACCATTCCACCCATCCTGGATGTGGTGGAAGCCTCCTTCCTGGCATCACCTTTGATGCCCTACCTCCTGCACCCATAAAACCTGACGGATACTAAAGGGCACCTGACTCCCACAGGTATCTGTTTAAGAACCCTGCTGCTGACCCAGAAGTCATTACCCAGGGACCCAAAGGGGCTAGGACCAGCTCCTCCAAAAACCCTATACCCTCTAACAAGGAGAGCAGAGCCTTGGACCGATGGGGCAAAAAGGTCTACACTTTGGCTACCTTGGCCATTTAGAGCCCTCAATTACCAATTTCACATGCTCAAATTTCAACAAAACACGCTTTAATTAATAAAGCAAAATATTTCTACCTTACCAGAGAGTAATACTACCAGAGAACTAGGAGATTTGATCCACTCCGGCTCTCAAGTGGCAAAGTATTCCCTGCCCTGTGGATTTGATGCTCTAGAACCTCCTAGCAGAGCTGCAGTTTCAGGATCAGTCATCAGAAGGCATGCATGGCTGAGAACAACCTTTGCCCGACCAGGTAAAATCTAAGCTTTTGGACGCCTCCTTGGATAGGGAAATACTGTTCAGCCCAAAAGCAGAGGAATTCGTTAAATGGGGGACAAGGCTACGTCTATGAAGGCAAAGACTTCCTGCAAGTACAGCCTCCCAGATTTGGCAGGAACTTTCCAACAAAACACTGGACCTTTCCTGCACAACCCAAAGCTGTGTCTAGGAGAGGGCGCAGAGATAGGCCCTCCAGACAGCAGCAGCAAAGCCAGCAAAGGCCCAGGCAGTGGTCCTCTACTATTCCTAGGCAAGAGAGTTCTAAATCCATTCCCTACTCCAAGCACCCTCAATGACTCCCCCTCTCTCCTCTGCCCCTCCACCACCCCCACCAGGCTAGGAGGAAGGCTGTCCCTAGTCTAAGACAAGTTGCAAATCATCACAACAGATCAGTGGGTACTAAACATTTCAAAGGGGTACAGATTCATTTTCAAAGAGTGCCCAAGATTTTCAAGGTTCCCAGACTTGCCTATAAACCAAAGAGCAGAGGCCATCTGCCAAATTCAAAAACTCATTGCTCAGGGATCATTGGAACCCATGCCAGAGGAACAAACGGGAAAAGGTTTCTACTCGAAGGCTGTTCCTGGTACCCAGAAAAGAGGGCACCTGGTGCCCCATTTTAGACCTATCCACATTAAATCTGTCCCTCCAGTGCCAAAATTCAAAATGCTGACCCTTCAAAACCTATTAACTATGTTGGCTCCAGACACCTGGCTAGTGAGCCTAGATCTCAGATGCCTACCTCCATATCCCCGTCAGGGAGTCCTGCAGGAGTTAACTACGTTTCAGAGCAGGCTCAGAACACTTTTCAGTTCAGTGCTCTGCCCTTTGGCTTATCTACTGCTCCCAGAGTCTTCAAGTGCCTGGTCCCATTCATTGCCTTTTGCAGACAGCAAAACATCCAGATTTGCCCTTATCTGGATGACTGCCTCATTCAGGCAGGCAGACCCCAAGGAAAAACACCTGCAAGACCTTTCCTTTGTCCAAACCCTTTTAACCTCTGGGTTTCACCATCAGCAGAGAAAAATCCCATTTCTGACCTACAAGGCAGATTACCTTCCTAGGAGCTCTCCTGGACACCACCTCCCCAAAAAACCTTCCCCTCTGCAGAGAAGCAGAGCTTTCTCCCACTCTACTTTTCTCAGCTAGCTCTCAGGACACATCTCACAGCAAGGAAGTTCCTGCAAGCGCTTTGGTACATGGCTTCCTGCACCCTTCTGATGCCTTTACCCAGGCTCCACATGAGAAAACTGCAGTGGTGTCTCAAGAACCTATGGAGCCAACATTCCTAGTCACTGCAACACCAACGCCCTCTGATCCCCTGATTAAGGAAGACATTTTTAATGTGGACAGAAGCTTGTACCCAGAACAGGGGGCTCCCCTTCATCACCATTCCCAAAGCCAGACAGTCATCACCACCGATGCCTAGACTCAGCCTGGGGGCCTCATCTTGGAGATGTGTACTCTGTGCGCCTGGGATCAAGGAGACTTTGCCCGCCACATCAACCTGAAGGAATTGCTAGCAGTACACAGAGCTATAATAGCATTCAAGAGCCACCTCAGACCAGGAGTCATCCTTATCAAAACTGACAGCACCACAGTCATGTGGTATATCAACAAACAGGGGGGAACACACTCTTACCCCTTGTGCCACCTAGCGATGCAAATCTGGCAGACTGCTTTAACAATGGGTCTGCATCTGATAGCCCAGTACATTCCAGGGGAGCACAACACCCTGGCAGACCACCTCAGCAGGAGTGTCCTGCACCCATACAAGTGGCAGCTATACAAGGTCATCTTCCTGAACATCACACACCTCTGGGGATTACCAGAGGTAGACCTCTTTGTAACATTTCAAAACAGGCAGCTAAACAGGTTCTGCTACAGGTAATTCCATCCACAAGCATGGAAGGTGGATGCTGTCTCCTTTCTCTGGGGCAACCTGTTTGTCTATGCTTTCCCTTCCTTACCACTGATTCCTAGGGTACATCTAAAGATCAGGGAGGAAGGGCCAAGGACTATCCTCATTGCCTCAAACTGGCCCAGACAGCATTGGAACCCCTTACTCCTCAGCTTAACCAAGGAATTTTACCCGTCAGCCTGCCTCTCACAGAAAAGCTGCTAACCCAAGAGAAAGGGTTAGTACTGCACCCAAGTCTTCACACACACTGCCTATCCGTATGGCTTATACCCCAGAGGCAGATAACAGGCCATTACTGATCAAACCAGTCATGGATATCATTAGAGGCCAGAAGGCCCAGTACCAGAAAAATCATATTTTGCTAAATGGAAAAGATTCACTGCATGATGCCAAAATAAGGGTGAAAACAGCACCCATGCCTTTCACCTTGGTTCTGGACTACCTAGCGGAGCTTGTTCAAAAGGGATTGTTTTAATCCTCTGTCAAAATCCATGCCTCGGCTATCTCTGCTCATTCCCCAACAGAGCAACCTCTGTTCTCCCACCCCCTGTTAAACCAATTCCTTAGAGGGGTGTTACACATTAGATGACCTAGGAGGCCACCCACCCCAGCATGGTATTTGAACTCTGTCCTCAAATTGACCTTACCCCCTTTTGAACCAGCTGTCACAGCAGAAGTAAAGTGCCTCTCTTGGAAGACTGCCTTCCTGCTGGTCATAACCTCAGCCAGAAGAGTTTCCGAGCTAGAGGCTGCCATGGCCATTGAACCTTTCATTATTTTCCAATCCAGACAGGGTATCCCTTGAGACCAACTCCTTTATGCCTAAGGTGGTATCTGACGTGGCTCTTAATCGGGATGTCCATCTCCCTATCTTTCCAAACTCATAAAACGGGGGGAAAGAATTATCCATGCTTTAGACGTGCACAGGCAGCTTAGATACTACCTAGATAGAACCAAGTGTCTCAGAAAGGCTGACCAACTGCTGGTCAGCTTCAGCCCGTAGCGGAACCTATATCCAAACAGACCATTTCCAAATGGATATCACACTGCATCCATTTCTTTTTATGGAAAGGTACCTCCCAACTCAGTCAAAACCCATTCTACCAGGGCAGCATCAACTTCCACTACCTTCCCCAGAGGCATCCCTACCAGGGACAGTTTGGAAGCTGCCACCTCGACATCTGTCCACACCTTCACAAAACATTACCAGCTGGCTACTTTTTCCAACTCCAGGGCAGGCTTTGCTTCAGCTGTCCTGCAGGGCATTGTAGCTGCAGGGCATTGTAGCTTCCATTTAAAGCAATGCAAGCCTATTCTCCAGCTCCTTCACTGCATTCCTACCACCCTACCTTTCCGCTTTGGAAATCTTCCCACAAGTGATGACTGCAACAGCGAAACATGAAGAACATAGTACAGTTGTGTGTACACTTGCCATAAATGTAGATGTTTGAGTGTATTCACTGTTGCAGTTCTGTTTCTCTCCCACCTTTGTCTTTTCCATCTGTCTTATGGCCTTACCCAGGTTGCCTTCTTGGAAGAGCTCTTACGGGTTGGGGGCTAGAAAAACTGATGTAATGGCAACGCAGGAGGGAAATTCTTTACTCTGGGCCAGCAGAGGGCTACCCAGCAGTGATAACCCATAAGTGATGACTGCAACAGTGAATACACTCTAACATCTACATTTATGATGTGTACACAACTGTACTTTCTCATTCTCGTTTTACTAATATACCAGCTTGTAACTTTTCCTTTTAAGTAAGCCTTCAGTGAATCCGACAGGACAGTATCAGATACTTCACCATTCATGTTTATTTCTAGGAAATTTTTGATCTTGTTAATGTATCAATCCGTGAATCCTTTTATTTTAATGTATGCTAGTAATCTCCTGTGATGTATTTGTCAGTTTTTAAAATATTAAAAATTCTAGCATTATGGTCCGATAATGGACATGAAACTGTTGAAACCTCTCTGTGATAAGATTGCTTGAGACAATTTTATCAGTAATTGTTTGTGCTCCCATATCTATGTGAATAATGGCTAAATTGAAGTTTGTTTTAGCTCCTATATATATAAAATCTCCTTTAAATTCATTAGATTTAGAAAATGTAAATGTTCGGCTGAAGATCTAATTCTTGGCTTTCTATCTGCAGTGAAATCTGTCTGATAAAATACAATTAAAATCACCAGCCATTATGAGTTCTCCTTTCATGTAATAGGCTTTAGTGTTAAGAGTAATTTTTTGTATCTTGAGCTTCACCCCCTGGAATCCAGTAAGAGTTTCTCAATGTATATAGTTTTCTGTTCCACTTAATTATAGCAGTGCTTAAAGTGCTATTTTTGTCAACATAGTATCTTTTACTTTAGGCATTACTTGGCGAGTTCTTCCATAAAACAAGGGTGCCTCTCTTAGCTCGAAAGCTAGAACCTGCTAAAACCAAATAATTTAATGAAAGTTTTACATCTTAAGTAAATGTTTCCTGTAGAAATACTAATTGAGCTTTATGTAATTGCCAGTATTTGAATGGACTCCCCTCTTTACTGGATTATTCAGTCTATTAATATTCATTTAAAATCAAGCATTTATATAAGAGAACAAATACAGGTACAGTGAAATCACATTTATGTACAGAACTTTATTATATACTTCATATATAACCATATGAAATCTTCAGCTAGGACAAAATGTTTTGAGACAAATTACATAATGATATAACCCTAAACATTTTACCATGGAATGAAGTATTCCTAGTTTGTTGAAAAAGACAAACTACCTGTCTCTCTCTCTCCATTAGACTAACTACGCTTAACTCATGCGTGTAATTCAAATTAATGTCTCAATTTTAGTATGCATCATCTTAAAAAAAAAATGAATTATTAGAAATAAGAAAAGTTAAAACAGGTGTTCATAATCTTTATTTTTATAAGTTGACCATACTGAATATCTCTACAATCATCTTTCCCTGTACCTCACATTATCTCCCTGGTCTACTACAGGGAGGAAGTCTGTTTTCATATGTATTAATTTATAGGTCAGATTTTATATTTGTTCTATTTTATATACTATGTGTAAAGTTCATAGTATCCTAAGTTCATAAATTAGTACCAGGCTAATTGCCCTTGTGGGCCATTCCAAGCCCAGCCAATTAACCCATGTGAGAATCAAATCTTGCAACTTGTGTCTGTAAGGTGAACACCTTAACCACTAATGTCCTGTTGTTCTAACAACTTTTTACATTTACAAAAGTAATATTTAAAATCTATCCCTGTTTTTGGGGCTTTGTTACCCCCATTATGTCAACCTTTGTCCAGATTTCATGGGCTAAAAGTTTGAAAGATATGCCCCACGTCTAGAAATGTATTGCATTATTGTTTAACTCTGAAGGTAAGGAGTAATCAAATCTCACATTACCCAATCTTGCTGAAAATAAGTGTTTTTCCTTTGATACAGGAGCGTATTTTAAAAAAAAAAAAAAAAAAAAAAAATCTGTTCCCATTTTTGCTCAGGTGACCCGCAGTCGGCCCAAGTTCCAAAGTCTTAGTGCGGCATCGGTTGCTGTCACCTCCTCCCTGATGTCAGTGCACCAGGGTTATAAAAGATGCAACCAACGCCATTTTCTTCAGTATTTCTTGCCGCGCGGTGCCCGAAGCAGAAACAGTTCGCAAGTGCCGGTCGGCCGACTCCTGAGATTTTCGAAATAGAGTTTCAGAACCAAAGTCTTCGATAAAGCTAAGTACCCCATTGGGGAAACTTTTTCTTGCTCCAGACTGATGTCAGTAAAAGTTAACAATTGTATTTCTTGTGGGAAGCAAATACCTCATAAGGACTTCCACTCTTACTGTATTCCTTGCCTAGGCCCTGACCACGACGTTACCAGTTGTCAGTTTTGTGCTAGATTCAACAAACGCACTATTAAACGTCTGTTTGATTTTGCATTTCATTACTTTGGCCGAAGGTTTAAGTATATAATGCCATCGGAACAACCGATGACCGGAATTCATAAAAAATGCAAAGATAAGGAAAAGGACAGGCATCCAAGGTCCAAAACCGATGACAAAGCCGCTTCTCAGTGAGGCACTTTCGCAGCCCCTGACACCCGCTACCTCAGAGCCACAGGCTGTTTCCGACTCCCATGTGGAGACAACTAGGCCTCTGGATACTCACGGTATTGGGCCTACGGAAAATATTCCCTCAGATGGGTCCGGAGCCGCTGAGCAGGCATCGGCTTCTGAGGGTGTTTTCAGACCTTCACAGCTTACTGTTAAATCCTCTGCAGCAGCCAGAGTACAGTCAAAGACACCATTAAAGACAAAGAAACAAGTACAGCATTCCCCTGGACAGTCAACCATGCCAAAGAAACAGATGCTTAAAATGGCCGAAGACTTAATTACTTTGATCAGGGGTTCCCATCCCTCTCCTGATAAAAGGCCTAGGCAAGACACTGACTATGATTCCTCTGACCAGGTTTCTATTTCCTCAGATTCCTCTTCAGATCAGGGCTATTCTCTTCCTCCCTATGAGGACTCTGATGCTGAAGAATATATCCCTTCAGCCTCTCCACCTGAGGATTACTCTCTTGGGGAAACTCTGCACACCATGAGGGAACATTTCCACTGGGAGAGCCAGGATTATTCAGAATCCAAGAAAAGGCTCAGAGATTTTCTTTTACTGCCTCAGCACAGGCCCCTGGCTATCCCCCCTGTGCTTGATATAGTTGATGTTTTCTGTGAATCCAGTCTGTCCCCAGATTCTTTACCCCCTGCACCAGTCAAGCCAGACAGGTATTACAGGGTCCCTCACTCTCATAAATTTCTTTATAAAAACCTTGCTGCTGACCCTGAAACAATTTTGAAGGGTCCCAAAGGGGTTAAAGCTTCCACTGCTAAAAACCCTGTTCCCTCTGATAGGGATTCTAGAGCTCTGGATAGATGGGGGAAAAATGTTTACACTTCTGCTACTTTAGCTGTAAGGGCTTTAAACAGCCAGTTTCACATGCTTAAGTATCAACAGTACCTCATGTCTTTGTTAAAACAGAAAATGCTTACAAATTCAGAGAATCCTGACAATAAGGAAATGCAGGAATTGTTGCATGCAGCTGAACAAGTGGGAAAGCATACTCTGCAATGTGGTTTTGATTCATTAGAGGCTTCTTGCAGAGCCGCAGTAACAGGCTCTGTCTTTTGAAGGCATGCTTGGTTGAAAGAACAAAGTTTACCTGAACATGTTAAAGTAAAATTATTGGATGCTCCATTACAGCATGATATTTTGTTTGGTGTTAAGGCAGAAGAGGTGTTAAAGAAAATGGAGGACAAAGCAAAATCTATGCAGACAGTAAAGGATTTCTTACAGGTTCAACCACCTAGGTTTAGTAGAAACTGGCCTTCAAAAAATTGGTCCTTTCAGGTGTCGGACAGGCCTCAGAGGCAGATACAGATGCCCAAGAGGCATATCTCGGCCACAAGGCTCCTACAGACCTAAACATTGGGGTGTGCTTCTGCCCCCAAAGGAGGAAAAAACAAATCACAACCTTATAGGAAACGGTCCCAATGACTTTCCTCTACAAAAGCCAAGCACTTACCATTTGGCAGCACCCCTAGGGGGAAAGCTAGCACTTTTTACACAAAATTGACACATAATCACCCAGGACAAATGGGTACTGAATATAGTTTCTCAGGGTTACAGGTTCCACTTTCACACTCTTCCAAAATCAAAAGGTATGCCGGACCTGCCACAAAACCAATGGGCAGAGGCACTAAAGGAAATTGCTGCTCTCATGGACATGGGAGCTATTCAGAGAGTACCACAGCAAGAACAGGGACAGGGATTTTACTCGAGACTCTTCCTGGTTCCCAGAAGGGACAAAGCCTGGAGACCAATACTGGACTTGTCAACCCTAAATACTTTCCTGGATGTTCCAAAATTCAAAATGTTAAAACTGCAGCAACTTCTACCCATGCTGGGCAAGAAAGCTTGGCTAGTTAGTTTGGACCTCAGAGGCATACCTGCATGTCCCAATCAGACAGTCTTGCAGAAGATAACTCAGATTCATAGCTGGCTCAATGCATTACCAATTCTCTGCACTGCCCTTTGGCTTATCTACTGCTCCCAGTGTCTTCACAAAATGCCTGGCACCAGTAATTGCATTTTGCAGACAAAGAGGAATTCAGATATACCCCTATTTGGACGACTGCCTTATTCAAGCAGAGAGCAAGGACATTCTATTAAAGCATCTGGCGTTTGTAAAAAGATTACTAATTTGCCTAGGGTACACAGTAAACGAAAAGAAATCAAAACTAGTGCCCTCTCAATAGAGAATATTCCTGGGTGCAAGCTTAAAGACAACTGCCCAGATGGTTTATCTCACACCAGACAAACAAAGGCAACTGACTCATTACTTTCAAATGATGGCAACAAAGACCCAGCTCCCTGCAAGAAAAATTCTGCAGGCCCTGTTCTTCATGGCATTCTGCATCCTACTCATTCCGTATGCAAGACTGCATATAAGGAAACTACAATGGTATCTAAAAAGTGTTTGGACTCAGCATTGCCACAGCCTGGAAACAATAGTGACTATAATTCCCTGTCTGACAGGAGTTTGGATGGTGGTCCAGGGCTTGTCACCACAACAAGGGACAGCCCTTCACCTTACCCACTGCCAGGCAGACAATAACAACGGATGCATTGGATTATGCCTGGGGGGCACATATGGTAGGAAAATGTATTCAGGGCACGTGGACCAAGGAACAAATGCATCTTCACATCAATCAAACAGAGATGCTAGCTGTACAGAATGCGCTGACAGCCTTCAAGGACCTACTACATCCAGGACAACTATTACTAAAGACGGACAACACCACAGTTGTGGTACATAAACAAGTAAGGGGGCACACATTCCTACCCCCTCTGCAGGCAAGCCATGACTCTGTGGAGCACAGCACTGACCCTATCAAGTACATCTGCAGGCACAATTCCTTCCAGGAAAGAAAAAAACACTGGCAGACGAACTAAGCAGAAATCTCATGGGTCTGCTTGAATGGAAACTAAATCAACAGGTCTTCAGCATGATAACAAGAAAAAGGGGACGCCCGGACATAGATCTTTTTGCCTCCCCTCACAACTGCCAACTACGGAAATTCTGCACAAGAACTTATCACTCACAAGCATGGAAAGTGGATGCTCTTTCAGCTGGAAAACCCTGACAGTTTATGCCTTCCCTCCACTGCCTCTTCTTCCCAAAATACTCCTAAAAGTCAGACAAGAGAAGCCAAAAATGATCCTGATTGCCCCAGACTGGCCACGCCAGCACTGGTACCCAATCCTAAAGAGCATGTCTCGAGGCCCAGCCTGGCCCTTACCTCAAATTCCTCATCATCTGACTCCACAAAACAATCCGATTCTACACAGTCAACTCAGAACCTTAAATCTGGCTGCATGGCAGATCATTTAGCCACTCGGACCACTCCTGTCTCTAAAGCTGTTATTGATGTCATTTTAGAAGCCAGGAGGCTCAGCACTATGAAATCTTATGCAGAAAAATGGAAGAGATTCTGTGCTTGGAACCAGGCACAAGGACTCGAACCGCTTGTTCCAAATGTACCTCAGATTTTACGATACCGAACGGAGATGCTGGACAAAGGCCTATCCTTTTCATCTATTAAAATCCATGCCTCTGCCATTTCAGCTCATTACAAGACGGAACCTCCTATTTTTTCACATCCACTGCTAAGGCAGTACCTCAGAGGGGCAAGAAACATAAGACCCCCAAGGAGAGCACCAATACCTACTTGGGACCTCAATTTTGTATTAGAAAAGCTCACACTGCCTCCTTTTGAGCCAGCCAACACAGCTGATATAAAATTCTTATGGAAAATCGCTCTGCTCCTAGCAATAACTTCAGCAAGAAGAGTTTCAAGAGTTACAGGCATTAATGGCAGTGGAACCTTTTATCATTTTTCATCAGGACAGAGTCTCTCTAAGGACGAACCCAACGTTTATGCCAAAGGTGGTTTCCAGTGTGGCTCTTAAACCATTAATTTGCCAACTTTCTATCCAAATCCCCAGAATAAAGGGGAGAGGCTTCTGCACACTTTGGATATACACAGACAACTTTGATTCTACTTGGACAAAACAAAAGCTTTCAGAAAAACCTGAGCAACTGTTTGTAGCTTATGCTGCAGGATCACAAGGAAAGCCTATCTCAAAGCAGACAATTTCAAAATGGATAGGGCACTGCATTCGCTTCTGCTATGCACAACATGGCAAATCAGTGCTTAAGGGCATAAGGCCACATTATACCAGAGCAGCAGCCACTTAGCAGCCTTTCTCAGAGGAGTACCAACCAAAGACATTTTAGAAGTTGCAACCTGGAGTTCAGTGCACACATTCACTAAGCACTACCACTTACCCCTCTACTCTAAATCCAGAGCAGGCTTTGCCACTGCAGTTCTGCAGGGCCGGGTAGCCTCTTCTAATCCCATTTAGACCCAGCCACCCAACCTCAGCTTTGGGATTCAACCCAAGTGTAATGACTGCAACAGTGAAACACTATGAACATAGTACAGTTGTGTACCTACCATAAATGTAGATGTTCGAGTGTATTCACTGTTGCAGTCCAGGTTACCCACCCACCATCCCCCTTTCTGTTTGCTGGGTCCTTTTTTGTACTTCTCAACTCTCTACAACCTATGTGATGTATTTGCTTGTAGATGAAGGAAATTGTATTTTGGTACATGCATGTTTTGACACATTGTTTTCCAGCCTTTCCTTTTTGGGGGCACCTGACATCTGGGGCAAGAAAAACTGAAGAAAATGGCGTCGGTTGCATCTTTTATACCCCTGGTGCACTGACGTCAGGAAGGAGGCGACAGCAACCAACGCTGGACCAAGACTTTGGAACTCGGGCCGACTGCGGGTCGCCTGCCCAGCAGGGTAACCCAAGTGTAATGACTGCAACAGTGAATACACTCAACATCTACATTTATGGTAGGTACACAACTGTACTTTCACAATGTAATCCTCTTTTTCTGGTAAGTGTGGACTTGGTAAACATGTTAAGGAAAATAATTTGAATTTATGGTTGACAAGGTGAAAAAATAAAGTTATGTTAGACACACCAATTACCTCTGTGGAGCATGTTATCTATGTATTGTTTGTCTACCTGACATCTTATGTCAGGTTACTTGCACTTGTGTTAGGTGCAAGTGCCTAAATATGCTATACCCTCACAAAATCCTTGGGAAACTATACCGGTCAGATTTTACTGACAAAGATGGCTAGACTTTAATAATGGCCCTTTGAGTCGATAGCCGCTATGATTCTGTTTACTGTAAGTTAGTAGAAGATTCAGTTTTTCTTAGATCTGCTTGTATGTGTATCAGATGTCTCATTTGTATTAATTTCCACATCAGTTTCCTTTTTTGATGACCATGTGTGGATGCTTTGGACTATCAAGTGGCCTGATTAGAACAGAACCAAGCCACTGCAGACCTATTGCTGTCCTAAAAGTTTGTGTGCAGTTAGATTCAGCTGGACAGTGTGTGCCAGTTCAAATTGGAGAATGTGGTGAAAGTATGGCTTTTATTGAAATTTTTCTTAAAGAACTCTGTACTTCAGTATTTCTTCATTTATTGCATAGCATTAGTTATTTGAAAAAAATCCTTTCGAGTTTAAAAAATGCTCAACTAAAGTAGCCCCCTTCTTAAAGAGGCATGTAATACACTGTATCTGTATGTGGTGCAAGTTAGAAATGCGATACAATGAAAACTTGTTTTGCTGAAATCTTTGAAATGATAGACTCATTTGTCATTTAGTCTTACTGTAATTAATGCAGGAAAGGTAGGATCTTTCAGAAAACTTATGCATGATTAGAGAGTCGCAGTTTAAAAACAGAGGGAAGATGGCTCAGAAAGCTTTTACAGAGCATTGTGGATGGTATGGGAAGTCCGGTCAGAAAGCTGCGTCTGTCAGCAGTGTGAAAAAGTCAAGATGGCATTGAGTAGACAGTTTCCTTGGAGATAGAGTTGAATCAGTTGAATATAAGTTGGAGTACCTTGTTGGCTTCTTTATGGGATGGGATGAGTGGCAGGATAGGTGCATGTTATCAGTTACCTGTTGTCTCATTTTGTTTGTGGCATTCTCCATGGCTAACATTTACAAGATCACCAATTTCATAAAGTGATCCTTTTAAATGGAGAGAGGCAAATGCTGGCATAGTTTCTCAGACGTGGGACTTCTCTATTCCTGGTAGTGACTACTGGCTAATCCCCCCCATTGATAACTTGTGTTAACCTTATTGCCTTTGATCTTTGTAGTGATTGACCTTCTTCCTCTGCACAAACTAACAAAAAAAAGGCAGTTCTTTGAAAATGTACTGTAGATTTCCCAGTGAGTTTTGGACATGGGCTTTTTCACCTATTTTCTCCAGTTTTCAGAGAGTGTTTCTCCCAGCATTTTTGTGGAGACTGTTTTGGCTCTTCACCATAACATTTTGATTCTCCTTGTGGCAAGTCCCATCTGTGAACCTGTGGATGTGTTGGAAGGATAAAACCTCACTGTACGTGTGCTGATACTGATTGATGCTGCCCAGTATGATGTAAAGGAAGCTTAAACTAATTTAGGTTTTTGTGCACATGAAGGCTTCAGTCACTGCTGCACTGTTGACCTGATCACCAGTCACCATGGTTATTTGGGTTATGGTTTACTATCTCTTAGAACTGCAGTTGACTGAAAGTCAAATGATTGAAACAAGATGACTGAATCACAAATTATAGAAAATGTGTGCACACACAAACTCTATGGCTGTAAATCCAAGGAGAAAAATGGGAAAAAAATGTACACTGTGAATCAGAGTTGGTGCGCAAACGCAACTATATATACATTTGCGGGTGCAAAATGACTGGGGCACTGCCAAAGCCACACAATCTTCTGGACTCGCTTCCTAACAAATCATGTCTTCAGGAGTGACAGTCACACTGTCCCAACACTAAACTTTTCTGTCATCCGTGATTCAGTAAAATGAGGTTTGTCAACTGAGATTTTAGTCGAATGGTTTTTCAGTCAAATTGTTTCAAACATTTGATTTTCAGACAACTACAGTTCTATCAAATGATAGTAAACCATGGTTTATAACATTCATTCTGCTTCCCAAGTGCGAGTTCATTTAGTTTGGTGTAGAGGCATTATGTCCACTCACCTTCTACCATTGTTTTCTGATAACTACTACTAATTCAACTACTGATTTTGAGGGGGGAGTGAAGGCTCAGTAAGGGACAGATTTTAAATATTGTTATAAACTTGCAAAGTTGCTAGAATAACTGGTTTTACATAAAGTATGCATTTTTCTGAAGGATATGAAGTCTGAAACTGAAAATGTCATTTACTGACTTCAAGCTTCAACAATTTACCCCCCCCCCCCCCCAAAAATGAACATATCAAAAATGGAAATGTGGACATTCTGCAAAATTCTGGACATTTGACATGAGGTTATGTGGAAAATGTCTTGTAGTCGAGGTTCTTTTATGCAAGTTGTAGTTCCTGGTGTGGCATAGGTAAAAGCCTGTTCACTGGCTGTTTGGTTTGGTTATATACAGTTAATTGCTTGTATCACACCTCTCAACTTCTTTGCTCAATAATACTTAAAGCCAATAATAAGTGGGAGGGAACAAAGGCCCAAAAAATTAGGGACAGTTTTTAAATATTACTGTCACTTAGAACTACAGGTCTTATATCCTAACCTTCTGAACAGCAAGAGGTATGGAATTGTAATGACTGGCACTGACTTGACTGTCTAATTTATTAGAAAATCAATTTTACAAGGGGCAGGGCTGATTATAGGAGGATCAGCTTCATACTTCAGCAGAAACAAAAGACTAAATTACCTTTTATTAAGATGTATTGTTAGGTTTTCATAAACTTGCATTCAATTAAGTTGTTGGATATGCTATTTTCCTTTATTTTGTCTTTGCTGTCATTTGTCTTGTAGCTTTGCTGTGATGAGTACATTGTCTTACACTTAGTTTAATTCTGATTTCTGTCTGTGCATGTTTTGTACATAGCAATAACTGTACTTTGGAGTCGCAAGAACTGTGTGAGGATTTCTGGTAATGGATTTTATTTTCAGTATTGTAAAGCACATTCCCATAGGAGTTATGGCTGTGATGACTGGGTCATCTGTTCTTTTTTCCCTCCTCTGTTCCAAGTAAAACAGGTTGCAGGATGTACTGATCTCCTAGATGGCTGGATTACTGCTCTATAATGTCTTGTCTTGTGAAGGGAAAACCATACTCGTCTGGCAGCAATGATTTTGTTTTTAATGGCTAGCTTCCCATATAGTGTTGAGGCTTGCTGAAATGCATCCAATTTTTTCCTCTTTCACAGTGACTGTGAAAGTTTGAAACCTTTTGATGTCTTGTGTACAGATTGTTTTGGTTTTATACCTGGCATGTTGGTGATTTCATGTGTGAGTACTGCGTGTTGAAGGTTGTTACTTAAACGTTCACATGTAGACAGGCAAAATACTGATCTGAACTGTAGTCATTTTGTTCCATTCAGAAAATAAATATGCACTTTTTAAGGACATTTTTAGGGAGAAGGAATCCCCTTAATTTCAAAAATAAATGATGACAGAGAAGCTTGTGATCATGAATGTCTGACTGCTTTGTGAAGATAGTTCATAGTCAGTGTTCCGGGACATCAGTTTCCTGATATCTGCAAGTTGGTATTGTGGTATTTGTCTTCCAAAGTAGACAGACACCTTTTTCCATTTCCTTGATATACAATGCTGGATAATACCGAGTCAGGCTGAGCTGTAAGACATTCAAAGCTGGACAGAACTGAGACAGGGTTAAGTATTTAATGTAATTGTGTGTTGGGTAGTATAGAGGCAGCATGCATATTTAATGTTGGGACATTTGATTCTGGGTAGTATTGAGGCAGGTCTCGTATTTAATGCTCTGATAGTAAATGCTTGAAAGTATTAAGGCAGCCCGCATGTAATATTTTACAAAGGAGGATTTAATGCTTGGCTGATGAAAAGGTCTACTGGCACAGCACTTTCTCAGCTGTCTGCACACTTCTTACCTTCTTCCCTGTTAACACAAGCTGAACTCTTCTGCTGACTCCATAACATGAATCACTAGTGTTGTGGTGATCACACACTGTAGTAATGTTTAACTGGTCTGCACAGCACTAGTTCAACAGCATGTTGGAGACTAGAAACTGTGGGAAGTTTAGTGGAGGGAAAACTGTTCTCCATACTGACCTATAAATGTAACTAGAATGGTTAATGTGCTTGAGATGGTTTGCCAAGCCTGCAGTCTGTAACCCATTTCAATCCTGACATAAAACCATCTCTTTTTCTGAACAGAGCAGATGGAAAACTTTGAAATGTGATGCTGCTGAATGTTCCTCACCACCATTGAGTGTTGCCGATTCCTTACTGTTGCTACTAATTTTGGATTCCTCCCAATTTGCTTTCAATTTGTAGGTGCATACTCGTGCACAATTACAAACTGTTAAACAACTTCACAGAATATAGTAGTGTTTTTAACACTAATTTTATCCATTCAGCCGTGTCTTCTCCTTTAAACCAGCTTGGCAGTACTGCTTTTTCTTGCTAACAAACTGTTCTCAAAGCCTAAGTACTTATCCTTTATTTTTAATCCTTTTTATATCCCTGTACCTGTCAACAATCACACTACGTGTTATTGTGGCCATGTATTCCTTATCATTGAGGTGAGAGCTAGTCACAGCTTGGCTGTTGTCCATGCATAAGGGGCTTGTGGGGAGGATATTTTGGTCTTTGCCTTTCTCCTGGTGGTTAGCATGTACTGTCATGACACCTCTGCTCAGCTCTAGGTACTGGCATTGCAGTAGGTCACACTTTCTCCCTCTCCCTAGAATGGCAAAGCCATTGTAGGCTGCAGACTCCCAGGTCACATGTTTTTCTCCAGCACTGGGTCACTTGTCATGGCTTTACATATAGGATATGGCAAATATGCAGCAATTAGGTGAAATTCTACTTTGTAGACATAGGACATGGCAAATGTACAGCAATTAAGTGAAATTCTAGGTTATAGTCATGGTGTCTTATAGGGCTCTGCCCTAGGCCCATACTTGTTTAGGTTGCATCTTTTAGGTCAATCATTTTCATCTGAGCAGGGGTGGCTCGTACTGCTGGGCTGCAGGACTGCAGCCCCCCCTCCCGGCTGTACAAAAGAAAGAAAAAAATAAAAACAAAAGAAAAAATAAATAAAACCAATGCAAGTCCCAGAACTCGCACACTTGCAGCATTTAGAGAGTCCGAAACTCGCACTCATGGCATTTCCTGAGTCCGGGCTGCTACTGAATCAGTCCAGAGCATGCACAAAGAATCCGGACTGCTGGTGAGATGGTCTGGATTAGAAAGACAGCCTACAACAGCAAAGATCCCAGAAGTCTATGCAGTTACAACTGACTGGAAGGGGATCATACTGCAATATCTGCAGGCTGGAACCTGCTCTCACAGGATGGACAGAACTTTTGGCTCTCTCGTGGGGCTTTCGTTTTGAAACTGAAGCTTGGCTGGCTGGAATTAAAGCGATGCTGCAGTTTTTGGACTGAAACTTTGCAGGTATTTGTTTAATACTAATGGTGTGTGTGTGTGTGTGTGTGTGTGTGTGTGTGTGTGTGTGTGTGTGTGTGTGTGTGTGTGTGTGTGTGTGTGTGTGTGTGTGTGTGTGTGTGTAAGTAAAATGCCCCAGCAGCTAGAAAGTCAGGAAATGTACCTGGTGGCTAGACTCAAACCCTGTACCTTGCGAGTAGGTAGCAAGAGCTTGAATCCCCTACCCACCACCACTTTTAAAATTTATGCCTCCTATTTTGTTCTGTTCCTCATAAAATCTGTTTCTTCTGGATTTTGAATTCACTAAATAATGACAGGCATTTGAATTTCAGACTTCAGATTCTTCAGAAAGTACATGGTAACACAAAGCCTTTTATTCTAGCAATTTTCTGTTTAGAAGGTCAAAATGTGAAATTTGTCCCTACTTTTGGGGCTGTATTCCCCATTATTGGCTTTGTCCAGGTTTTTTGTGCTAACAGGTTGAAAGCTATGGTGAAAACTGAATATGTTTGGGGGCTGTATATACCCATTATTGGCTTTGTCTAGGCGTTTTGTTCTAAAAAGTTTGTCTACCTGTCTTTCAAGAAACTGCTGATTTGGCATAGTGGTATGTTGCTCTAACTGTAGTGCACAGGGTCCTGGGTTCAAGTCTTGGCAGTGAAATGCATGGTAGTAACACAGCATTGTATTCTAGCAACTTTCCAAGATTATGCAAGCAATGTTTAAAATGTGTCCCTAGTTTTAGGACTTTTGTCCCGCCCCAATAAATTTTGGCTTTTTCCAGATGTCTTGTGCTTCAAAGTACATCCACAGGAACAAAACACAGCTGCAATACAATTTCTCTGTTATAGGATACTGTAATCGCCCAAAAATGCTGCTGCATACAACATAAATAAACTCAATATGCTTTATTTGTATCAGTTGGTAATTGCTTTCACCATTAAGGCTTCATCGGACCATAGAGTTACAAATACAGATCCCTAAATACTCTAGAATCTAATTGCTCATAGTTAATTAGTCAGTGCATAGAATGGCATAATTTCCTTGAAGCTTGTAAAAGCATGCATCTCTCTAAGAACTTACACAGTGTGTTGTATTGTCATAAATAATCTATCAAATTATCTATTTAAAAATACATATACAGAAAGTTCTACTATTTTTTAAAACCAACAAAAATGAAGTAAAATAAAATAAACAGAAAACTGCATACAAAAATAAACTTTTAAAATGCTTTACCTAAAATGATACACACAAAATTCAGTGACCAAGTATTCATACATCTCATACAAGAACAAGTATGCCATCCAAAAATACCCAACTAAAACTATACGCTAAAATATGACTAAACAATTTTTCAGTGTAATTATTCAACTAATTACTTTTATTCTTCTATTGTGTAGTATTGGTTTTAAGGGCACATTATCATTGAGCCCGGGTTTCTTGTCTGCTCTGCATCTAATAATCCATCTCAGTTCACATCCCTCTGTATAATTCTTGACGTCTCCACCCCGTATACTTGGATTAATGACTTGTAGCACCGAAAATTTAAAAAGATGTTAATCCTGCTATATGTGTGTGTCTTGCTAGCGCATTATGTTCGGAACCAATACATGTGTGATAAATATGTTCCCTAATTCTTTCTCGAAGTTTCCTGTTGGTTTTTCCTATATAAAATGGATTACATGACACGCATCTAGCAAGATAAATTACATTGGCAGTCAGCTGTCCCATGAAGTGTATATACATAGTTAGAAACTGGATGGACAAGTGTGTCCTAGTGTCTATATAATCACATTGATTGCATCTATGACATGGTTTAGTTCCATTGGCACTATTGTCACCGACTCCTCTCCTAAAGGTCTTTGGATAACACAAAATCTGTTTTAAATTCCTTCTGTTCTTAGAGAAATTTAGGTTCATCCCCTACTATTTCTCTGATACTTTCATCAAGTATTAGTGTCCCAATGCTTCTGCACTATATTCTTCAAATCATTGGTGTCTGAGGTAAAGAACATGGGTATTTTTATTTGACTATCTCTCCTCACTATTTCCTTTCCATTCAATGGAGTGCTTCTGTCAGAAAAATATGGACTGGCTTTGGTTGCTCTTACTAAATTGGTCTCTTCAATTGCTTTATTCACCTCCTTGGAATTAGTGTCTATCCAATAGTCTTGATTTCAAGTCTAAGAGCTCCTGATCATATCCCTCCTGTGTTGGGTTTAATCTGGAAGCCCTCATGGCTTGGCCCTTGACAACATTTTTAAAAACATACTGGGGGTGCATGCTTTTAGAGAGAGAGTTGAGTGCATTTTACAAGGAGCTGAGAGCTTGAAGATCAGTTTACTGCTGCTTATGCTGTATCTGCTTGTGTTAGCATAACAGGTAGTGTATTTGCTTTTGATGCAGAAGATTGTGGGTTCTACACCCACAGTATATAAATCCATTACTGATACTGTACTGTGTTGTACTTTTAAAGGTAGTGGATGCTGCAGTCCTGAGAATGTCCTCTTTTGCAGAGATAACTAGTAATGATGAACCTGTTATCAGTTTGCCACCCATTCCCTATTGCAATATTACTAGCTTATCAATTTTTTAATGTAGCATAGGCAATTTATTTCTCAAGAGCAATGGGCACTTTATTTGTAGATAAAACAATGAACTATAAAGTTGTGTTCTAGCAGCAACCGCATTTGTTACAGATCTCTTTAATGTGGAATTATTTAGACTTTTACTTCTGCAGAGATTGTGCATATTTACTGATACTGGTGGACTGTAGAAGTTTGAGTAGACTTTTGTGATGGAAATGTTCTGAATTGGGCAGTTTTGTCATTATTGGTGCATACATTTTGTTTCATTGTTTACTGGAAAAATGTTCAAAACAATAAATTTAAAATGCCGTCTAACTGTACTGTATTATACAAGGAATATAATTTAATGCAGTCAGGAAGGTGTATCAAAGAACACATGTATGTTTCCTGTCCAAGGGGCCTATGATTTGGAAACAGCCCAAAGTTAATCTTTATCTGCCATTGGCCAGATGTATTTTCTTTGAATGTGGGTTTCGATGCTGTTTCAAGGATGGAGAAATGTTAATGCCAAGTCTATTTTCATTGTGAAACTGCATTGCTTTGTTTAGCAGATGTCTATTAGTGTTTGTGCTATAAAATGTAAAATAAAACTTGTAAATGTAATTCAAATCATCGTAGAAGTAAAGCAGTATACACATTAGTGTTTATGGTAAATGGGGTATAATAGCAAAGTAATGGGACAATGGAATAGCTGCATGGGGGAAGCCCCATTCAACCATGATTTTGTGAGGGGGGAAGGGTGGCAAACTCTGCACCAGCTGAATTATTCTTAATTGTCCAGATTTTTGCTTTTTATTTTTGGTTTGTTCCTCATAACATTTGTGGTTTTCTGGCAAATCATTTAAGAATGAAGTCACTAAATGATTGAGTTTCAGACTTCATACCCTCCAGAAAAATGCATGTTAAACCAAGACCTGTTATTCAGTCAACTGTCTTAAGTTTATACAAGAGCAATTTTTAGTACTGTTTGTATGTTGCCCCAATATATTTGGGCCTTGTCCAGATTTCCTGTGTTGAGGTATTGGAGGTATGAGCAAATAAATCACTTTATAGAATTAGATATGTCCAAACCTCTCAACTGTCCCCAATTTTGACTCATGTTGCTCTCCCCTAATAATCCCTCCGCAAAATGGCAAATTTGGAAGAAAACATTGAGGGTTTACAATTAATAAATAATTGTAATGATCAGAGTTATTTATAGATTACTTTTAATTTCAGAAATGCATGTAGATTCTCGTATTTTGTCAGCTGCTCAAGTTAACAGTACTTATATTAAGTGTTCCTTCTTTGACAGGTTCCTAGCTGTATTCTGTGGCTATTTTATATTTTTGCATCGCATCTTTGGTTAGCATTTCATAAAATTGTGTTTTTCTGGCAAATTAGTGGCAAGCCATTAAAGATTGAAGTTAGAAAATAATGACGGATATTTGAGTTTCAGATTTCATACCCTTCAGAAAATTCATACAGATTCACAACCTACTATTCTGTTATCTTTCTAAGTTTATAAGAGCAATATTTAAAACTTGTCCTTCTTTTTGGGCCTTTGTCACACTTCTATTTATAGCTTTGTCCAGATTTCTTGCTCTGAAGTTGAGAGGTATGAAAAAATGTGTCAGGGCCATCACCATCAGCCAGACACATTTCAAAGTGTGACATACTTGTTGCATCCCATTCCCCTCTAGACTCTAGATATATCCAAGCGAGGCAAGGAGCAGTTAGGCAGTGTAAGTGTGCAGAGTATCCTCCCACCCAAGGTAGACACAAGTACTGCAGTGGCTTTTCATCTGTCCTTGATTTTGCAGAATGTTCTGGTTTTCTGTCATATTTTTATACTATTGATTTATTATGCTTCTTATTCAGAAAATGCATGTTGTTGCAGAGCCTGTTACTCTGTGTTTAAGTAACAATACTTTAATGGCCATCAGGTAAGCTTGACTGAGACTGTAAGATGCAAGTAAATTTTAATAAGCATACTGTTAAAGAATAGCCAACATTGAAAGCCTTTTTGTTGTTGCCATGCAGAGAATATTTACATAACTAGATGGCATATAAGCCTTGGGTATTGAAATGGATATGACAGTATTTGCAATAAAGGACAGGATTACAGTATTTTCAGAAGCTCATTACATTTGTTGACTTGCTGTCAACTTTGCAGGCTTTACCCGTAAACTAAACAGAATCCCAATCTATCATGTGTGGTCCATAACCTGTACAGTAATCCTTTAAGCAATTTATCTTGAGCTTGTTGATTGTTAGCTGTTCATGATCATGTTTTCTCCATGAAACAAGTAGATAGTTGTCAGGCAGCAGGTCTTTTTCGGCTAAGAAACATTTTAACAAATGGGGATATCAGAGATTGCTACTTTCAGCATGTCACTTGGTACTTTTATAAAGCTGAATATAAATTATAATTAGAACTGCAGTGCAAGGAGAAGTGATTTGAGTTGAGTGCTGCTTGTTTTTTATACTTGATTTTTGACTGGCATTCCAGTAATGTATTTAAAAAGTAATTTATTTTTTCAAGCCTCACAACCGTTTTGTTTCCATCAATATATTAAGTAAGCTGTCATGTAGCCATTGCATTGAAATATTTTTTTTCTTCTACACTTCATTTTGTCTTGATTGGGCTCATAATAATGGTTTGTCACCCAGGGCAGCGTATTAAACCTATTAACTTAAAGTCCCGGTTTTTGTGTTTTTAGCATAGCTCCACCCTTTCCTGTTGGCCACACCCCTTCCTGTTGGCACCACCCATTCAGCTGTCTCCTGCAGCCCCCCTTTGATTTGAGGCCGCCACTGCATCTGAGGTGTTATACAGTCTGTATGCAGATGACTTGAAAATGGATAAACTAATTTGCATGTGTTGTAAATTGGACACATCTGCAAAAGAACTTAAAATTGACTAAGCACAGAAGAATATACTGATAAATACATCAAAAACTAATTGTATGAGATTTAGGAGACTTAGATTGAAGGGTAAACATTACAACACACAATAATTGAAAAATGTAGCTTTGTTTAACTTATTCCCTCCAATTGAGCTCGGGAAGTTTTCACTGTAACTTCCAGTGGGAGGAACCCAAGTCTTTTGACAGAATTATGTCCTCACATTTCAAACAAATATTCATATCTCTGGAACCATACGGATTATGAAAGAAGCATAAATGGCAAACTCTTAAGAAAATATTTTTATAGTGGTCGAATTCTTTAGATTCTATGTCTTAAACTGAATTTTATAAGTCACAGTAAACACAGTAACTGTTACATTTGTAATATTTTGCAAACCACTTGCATTTTATCCACAACCGCTCAAGTTACACACACACACTCAGCAACATTTTATTCATCTGAGAGCTTTCATATGAGGCTGAAGAATTCTGTCTGTTACTTGGTTGTTGAGATATTTAGAAAATATGAAAATTATATCTATATAAATAAATGTCATAAAAGCAACAGTTAATATTTATTTACCTGCACTAGACAGAGGTCAAATATTAATGCAGTTGA